>NW_008611522.1:42954-53405 GCF_000691845.1 Merops nubicus | reverse complement strand
GCATCCCACGGGCTCTGCAGCTGGTGCCAGTACGTGTGCACAGAGGGGCAGGGTAGGGAAAAGGCAGAGAAGAGGAGTAGGAGGAGGAAGAAAAGGAGGAGGAGGAGGAGGAGGAGGAGGAGACTTGTCAACAACTAAAATGGCTTCACTTCTGGACCTGGGCATTTCTGCCCTGCCAGGAGTCACCCAGTACTGATCTCAGGCCCTTTGGTTCAGTCGCAGACTTAATCAAGTGTCGGTTTTCAGCAGAAGAACTCGCAGATACTGGAGGAGATGTGAGGGAGCAGGGAGAGAGGATGTTCAGAGCCCAGTGTTGGGGGGGTGCTGAAGTCCTTGTCTGCCCGCAGCTCCTTGCACAGCCCTGAAACAGCAAAGAGGGGGCAAAGCTGCTGCTGAGGTAGCTGGGGAGCTGCCCGAAGCCAGGGACATGCCCTGTGGCATGGCAGCACCCTGCACCTGGCACCCTGCTGCCAACACCAGCTTCTGGGTGGGGCCTGATGGAAGGGAGCAGTCAGAGTGCTCCTGGTCCCCAGCAAGCCTTTAACCTGTTCAGGAGGTGTTCCACTCCCACCCACCCTCCTGCACCTCCCTTCCATGCAGCTGACATCTCAGGGATCAAGCCAGGGATTTAATTCCAGGGATGGGGGAGATGCAAAGTCCCCACCTCTGTAAGAACAGCATCACTGGTGAAGACTCTCTCCAGGCCTGAGTGGAGTAGCGACAGAATGGTCTTGAGCACATTTTTAAGACACTCAACCCTCTTCTGTTTTAGTATTTCAGTAATTTAATTGCTTTCACTTCAGATCACGGGGCAAGGACCTCAAGAACCTGCATCCTCAGCCTGCTATCAGCAAATCCATCACTCACTTGGTGCCATGGCCTGCTCCCTGCCCTTACTGTGGTCTTCTCAGAAAGCACCCTGCCCTGCTTTCACCTTAGGGAAGTGCTGCATACTTGAAGTGCTTGCCACTGAACTGTTCTCAAAATCAGAACTTAAAAGAGAAAAAACCAAACTCTGTGTCATAAATTAATATCTCCTGCTCCAGCAGTGTGGAGAAAGAATCTCTGAGGAGAGCCAGAAATTCCATAGTCAATCACTGCCTGCCACCCAGGAAGTCTTCCCAGGCCCTCATGAAGGCCATGGCTATGTGGGATCATTGGCTGGTATTTACGGCAGCCAAGGGCTCCTATGTGGACAGGGACATACCAGTGGACTGGTACAGCCATGCCAAGCAGTTATTTTACTTCTGCCACCCCTGTGAAAGCAGCTGCCCTGGCATTAGAGTAGCTTCTGCAGGAAAATGGTGTTGGCACTGAGGACACCTGTGTGTGCAGCTCTGTGTGCCCTGGACCAGCACTTGCAAAGCTCCTAACACAGCACTGCTCTCCAAAGCCACAGTACAGACACAGCCAGTTTCATCCCATAATGGGAAATCCACCCTCTAAGACAGTTTCCTGGGCTGCCCTCCTTGGTGGAGGCAGAGCTGTCCCTGGGCCAGGTTAGCACCCCTGCCTGCTGAGAGCTGGCAGCCCTGCAATGCTGGCAGTGGGAGAGCTCCTGTGATTCCTCCACCCAGCTATATCTCAGGATGGGACATGTCATTTTGACTTACAGCAGCACAGAGAGGACTCACTGAAGCAGCATCACTGGCAGATGAGAGGACAGCTGTACCTGGTGAGGTGGCTGGCTATAAACTCTCCACCCACACAACCCTGCAGGGCACACATCTGATCAGCAGTCTGGGGCCTGAACTAGGGCAGTGCTGATGTCTCCATCAAGCATCTTGCACCAGCACAGAGCAACCTGAGTGCAGTTCCCCAGTAAAACAGGGGCAGTACCCACTACCTGGAAAGCCTATAGCTCCAGTCGGGACTGTTACCAGCAGAGCTGCCCAAGCCCTGACTCTAACAGGGCTCTTAAACTGTAACACTCGCCATACTCTCACAGTAGCCAATAGCAGACACTTAAGGAAAACGTAAGACTAAACCCCTAGCAATGTTATTCTAGGCCAGCAAGAGGTTGGAGGATATCCTAAGTCTGGCTGGTGTTTCTACAGCTGATAAGCCCTCCATGAATTTTTCTCACAGTAATTTTCCCCATCGCTTCCTGAATCCATGTAAACTTTTGACATCTACAGCATCCTGTAGCAATGAGTTCCACAACTCAGCTATTCCATGAGTCAACAAAACAGCATTCCTGTCAGCTCTGCAGTTAACATTTGCTGCTTTCACTTCCTGCCTCTAATTTTGCAGTGGAAGAGACAGTTATTAAATATTCACGGTCTCCATCACTCCCTGCCTTGGTGTCTCCTTTCCAGACTCAGCTGGTAAGCTGGCCTGTCTAGCTGGACATAATCTCTCTTCATGCTCAAAATATTTTCAGTAGGATACCTGTAGACATTTTCCCAATGAGATGATGTCCAAGTCTCTGTTTCACAAAGGTTTTAAAAAAATCTGAATAAATGCTGTTGCCAATAGGAGGCATCCAACTCTGCTTTCTGTCCTCAGCCATGTGTTCCCACACCTTCCCTCACTCAGCCAGAGTGACCGTGCAGTTGCTTGGTCAGCAGGATCATTGATATTTATTTTTCTCCAGACCTGATCCTGAATGCCCATGTTCTGGGGCCAGAACATGAAACAGGGCAAGGACAAGAGGCCAGGTTATGGGGAGGAGAGGAGTAGAAGCAGAATAAGCTTACATCAGCTTAAAGGCATTGTGAAATCAAATCTTAAGTCACATCATAGAAAGTACAGCAGAGTGTTATTAATTCCTCGCTGACAGCTGGGAATAGACTATCATTCATAGGGAGACTTAACAGGTTTGTGGATTAACATAATGAGAATTATCAAGAGTCAGCTATAATTCTTTAAATGGGTCCTGTCAGCATGAAGACTGTACATGTCTTTGTGTGTTTGAGGAGAACTGGGGGAGGAGAGCTTAAAATATGCCACTTGGCTACTTCTTGGTGAAAAACTGGAACCGAAAGCACTGTGGATGTCTAATTTACTTTCCCTCACATGCACATGGTGTTTACTCTTTGTATTTCATGCACCTTGGCTAATGAAAACAGACCGGCCAGCTTCTGTTCTTCAGATTCCACATTTCAGCTTTCACAGTGGGGGATCTGGGCTATTAATGCAACGGAAGGTTGGGGAAAGTATTTATGTGGATTGCACTGAACTTTAAAGAAAATAATCCGCAAACATGAGTAACACCACTTCATACTTGAACAATCTTTTGCATATGCTAAGTGCTGCTTATAAAGTACAAGGACATGATTAATTGCTGTTAATTAGCATTATTCATAAAAAGCTGGGCTTGGCTCTCTGGCTGGCAGAAAGTATGCCAAGTGCAGAGCAAGTGATGGTACCCCCAGCCAGGTATTGGTGCCACACACAGGGCAGGGTCTCCCTGCAATACTAACAACAACTCTGACTCACTCTTATCATCTCTCCTGTGACTCCTGCACCTCCCACACTTGCTGCCCCTCTCCTGCTCGTGGTGCTGCAGGAGAGACACATTTCTCCCACCAAGTGGGAGAGAGGGGCTGTAGTGCTGTGTGGTCCGTGGGGATTGTTCATACTAAAGGCATGTTCCCAGTCCCCTGTCACACACCTGGGAACAGAGAAAAGTATCGAGCACCACACTGGTCTGCCCTGCAGAAGGACACGTAGTATGGTCCATGTACATCATATAGCCCTGTCCATAACATGTACTAGAGCCCCCTTTTTCTCCCTAGGTCATTCAGAATCCTACAGTTACTGGTTTACCTCTGTTGACAGTATGGAATTAAGTGCCAGCAAGAGGAGATGTGTGTGTATGTGCTCCAGCAGCACTGCTCCCAAAATGGGTCATCGCTCAGGAGAATCAGCTTCTTGATGAGAAATAGCCAGTGGAGCTGACGTCAAGCAGGAAAAGATCCAGGAACATCTGTAGTAAACCACATCAAAGGTCTGCCCAGCCCAGTGTTCTGTCTCCCATGAGCTACATCTCTTGTAGTGCATTAGATGTCTCTAGGAACCTTCCATGCTTTGAGAGCAGCCGGCATGGGACAGCTCATCTCTAGAACAGTAAACTCTGTCTTCCAGATAGGCAAATGGCCTCCTGTCATGGAAAAAAAGTGTGCCAGAGACCATTCTAGTGGGTCACTAGTCCAGTCATGTCCACATGCCAGGGAACATCTATGGACACCGGTTATAGATGTGACCTTCATGGCCAACAATGGATGCCCATGAAAGAGCACAAGAACAGGGCAAGTATGGAGGGATGGGTCCCTAAAAACCCTCCCAGGCCTCAGGAATATGCTGAGGCAGCTCCTGAACCAGAAGAACTGCTGCTGTATCTCACAGTCCTTTCTAAGATTTTTTTTCCTTGTATTTACCCAGCTGTATTTACAGCTCTGCAATACCATGCAAACTTTTAGCATCCACAGTGTCCTAATGGAGGAGGCAGGTTAATTATCAGGAAGAGCCCTGATGGACAAAGGAAAATACCTGGAGCACTTAGCAGCTGTGCAGCACTCTCTCAACGATTAGGAGCATTCCACGTTCCTTGTTGCTTTAAAACTCTGTCCCTGCAGCAGCACAAAACAATTTACAATTTATGAGCTGTGAGCCTTCCTCCTGGCCTGACCTCAGATATAATTACCATTATGCATTCATAGCAATGCTACCAGCCTCCACCACTCAGAAAAGAGCAGCATGTCTCTGCAAAAACATTGGCCATAGCAACACTTCGACCTGCCCTTCAATCCTCACTCACAGGCAGGAGCAGTGAGACAAGGTAAGGAATCTTTCTGAAGGGCTCTTCAGACAACTCAGTATCCTGGCCAGAAGATACGAAAAAGATAACTCCTTGAAACCAGGGTCAGTGACCTTGGCCAAGAGTTTTGTTCAACAGACAAAATGGGAGTATCCATTACACAAGCAGAACAAGGAAGCCCTATGTACTTTTTCCAAAAAATGTGTTGACCATGCTAACATGGACACACAGACAGCACATATAATTTACTTTTCAAGCATGATTTTCTCCTTGTGGAGACAAAAAGGACTACTTCTCACAAAGTGTATTAAAATTAATTAATGCCTAGAAAAGAGACACAGAAAGCAGAGATGAAGTCTGTCTTAGAACAGGCCAAAACTTAACACTACTGAAAAAAGAAGTATGGAAAAAGAAGAGAATTCAGCATGTGAGTCTTGTTGAGACAAATACACACATGTATTTGAAAACTAGTGATGGAATTATAGGAGAATAAAAGGCAGCGACTAAATCAGTCTTGTATTAAATATTTTGGTAGTCATGTAAAAACATATCTGTGATACAAAGTAAATACAGCTAAGAACCACAGATCAGTTTGTGTGCAATTACCTTCCTCTTTTTTTTTTTTTTTTTTTTTTTTTTTTTTATGTTTCTCCCAGAGGATATTTTAAGTTTCTAATGTGTGGCTAATTCTCATGTGCTGTCACTACACCACCCTGAGAACATTGACTCCAGCCCCTAATATACTTCAGCTATTGCCTCATTTTGGAGCTGAGAAAGTTCAGCTAGAGACATGCTCAAAATGCCAGAGGAAGCTGATACAGAGCTGTGGGCCAAATTCACAAGCTTCCAGCTCTGTGGAGTGCTCAAGCCAGTCTGTCACATTTACTTAATTTTAGGTTTGCAGAATACTAGCAGGATTTCAGAAATCTATATATGCTTTACAAGTACACGGTTTGGGTCCATTACCCCTGTGTCAATTTGTAGTAGTTAAAAGAAAGTTGAACTTGACCTATTTTCCCAACCAAATACTGAAATAAGCAAACTGTAATGTCCTAACAGAAATAAACACAAATCTTCTTCTAACAATATCCAGACTAGCAAGGATGCCACGTGTGCTGTGACAAATCTGGAAATGAAACTCTTGCAAAGGACCTCTAGAAAACCTACAACTAAAGAGCTTTGAAACAAACTCCTATTAAAATTATAGTATGCAGTTCATATTTTTTCCTAAATATCTACTAATCCTTTGCTTGCTGTTTTTATAAGCCTTGTTTTCCTGTGCTTTGCTGACGTGTCAGAAATCCATCACCACTCCCTCGCTAGCCAGGCAATGCAGCGCTCCCCTGGAGCGTAAGGTCTGTGTGGCTGCTGGGGGCTGAGGGAAGCAAGCGGGACGGGGTGCAGAGGGAGGGATGGCTCAGAGGGAGGGATGGCTCCACAGCAGGTACGTACTTTCTGCAGGAATGACACTCCCAGAGTCCTGGCCAGCCCCCGCCAGCCTCACGCTTAGCAGGCCCACCACCCAGATGAAGGGGATCGCCACCCGCATCGCCCTCCAGACGGACGGCGACGCCATCGCTCTCGCCAAGAGTTCAAGGTATCCTCCCTGCCTGCAACGAGAACAAATCCTGGAAATCAGCAATTTGCTCCCAGCACGCCCCCCACAAAGAAGTTGGATGAGCCGTGATAAGCACAGACCCACATGCACACTCAAACCCACATGCACACCACCGTGTCATGCAGAGGCACGCCACGGCCTTGCGAGGCACCCTGAGGACCAGTTTGCCCAGTACCTGATCTTTGCCTGTCTGCCAGACCCTTGGAGCAGCTGTAGCGAGCAGGCGAGGCTCCAGCAGCCACTCTGAGCATGCGTCCCCCTGCATCCCCCCTTCCCTGATTAGTGTCATTGCCATGGAGATTTGCTATAGCAACACTGAAAAATTGGAGCTGCCAAGTGGAGAAGAAATTTAAAGGGACCGCAATGTGGTGGATAGTCACTGCTGTACTCCTCCTCTGCCTCTGCTCCTTGAAGGACATGTCCTCTCCTTGGCAAACACTGGCTGATGCCACCCACAGAAGAGGGTCTTAGGCAATGTTGACGTTTCTTGCTTTTATTCCCAAAGGGACTGTTCTCAAATATGCAGCTCCCAACCCTTGCTTTTGCTGTACCTCAATTAAAGTGAGATTTAGTTCTGGCAGGTTTCAAATGAGATGAAAACTCAGAAGTTTGCTTGGATAAATAAAGATACAGGGCCCGTTGATGGTGCCCTGCACTCTGGGGAAGACTCCATTCCGGGCTTGGTTTCACTACACTAAAAATGAAGCCTTGTTGACAACGGTGATATTGGCACAAGAACCAACCAGGAACATGGATCCTGCACAGCCTCACACCAGGTCACTATGATAAAAGCCCAGCCAAAACCTACGCACCACAGAAGTTTAAGGCTCAACTCCTTATCTGGGATTTTGCCAAAAGGCTGTGTCCTGACAAAGCTCGAGCACAAGCACAAGCACGCCTGGATAGAGGATCTTGTGGGTCTCTGTAAGTACCTGGTGAAATCAGGCATTCAGAAGGTGGAAATGATACCTTTCGGAAAAGAGAGAGAGATGCTCTTTGTACCTGTTTGCCCCAGAGTATGGTTAAAGACACATCATGCAACATACCTGTTGAATTCATGGCTTTGCCCTTCTCTCACGGGGAGACACTGCACCTCACCATGGAGCAGGCTCCAGTCTTCTTAGTCTTTACATGATAACTAACCTGACAGCTGTGGAGGTATCAGCCTTCCTGGGCCAGGACAATTTACCCCTGGCTTTTTCCAGCCCTACAGATTGTCATCAGCAATGTACTCTGCTTCTATCGGATTTGCTCCTGTGGCTTTATTAGAATTCTCCCTCACATCCCTCATTTCAATTTTTATGTTTTTTGGACCAAGTTCATTTAAAAGTCATCTCAAAGGACTCCAAGCTCTTGACCACTTTCTGGCAAAGTAGAATTGACTGGTGCATGCAAGAAGTAACTTTACGGAGGGACAGCCCAGAGCTGTGGTAGCAATTCCTTCAAGAATGGCACACTGAGCAAACCTGTAGCCCAAAGTGCAAATGAAACTCAACTTCTCTTGCATGGAAGGTCCAGATGAAGGTCTCAGTCAACAAGGCCTTCATAAGCTGAGTCAGGGCACACATGCACCAAAATGGTTCCACTGACTGTATGAGAAGCCGAGACTTGTAACCCAAGCTCTGCAGCTGGCTGCCTGAAGAGGTTGCATGAGCTGTCCCAGTTTAACACTGTTTGCCTCTTCACAGGCCTCAGATGCCTGTTAAAGGAACAGCTCAGTAAGAACCAGGCTATAATGGAACAACATTCTACAGCTTGACTATACACTCATCTAGGGCTGGCCACATAGAATAGACCTGATGTGCAGTTTTAAATAACACCAAATGGAAATTCTGGCACAAAATGCAAACTTTATACTCCACTCATCCCAGCATATGTGTTTCTTGTGCATACTCTCATTATGGTTCCATGGCTGTATCACACTTTTCATATATGAGCTTCAAGAAGAGGACAGCAAGGAATTACCTACAGATTCAATTAACTTTGATAAGGTGAAAAGCACTGTTCGTTCTAATACTTTTTCAAGGTATCAATATACTATTTTCTATAATTGAAACTATTCTGTAAAATCTTTTCATAGTTGCTTGGTCTTTTTAGTGGGCAGGCAGAACAAGCAGTACAACCCACAACATAGGGAAAGGAATTTGATATCTCAGGGAGGAAGAGCAACCACAGAAGTAAGCAGAGGTGTTACCCATCTTGAACAACTGCAGAAAGTATAAAAGGGGATCAGAGCAGACAGCTTGGGAAAATTCAGTATAAAGAGAGGCTGAACATCCTGAAATATGTCATTCCCAGGATGCCAAGGCTCCAAGGATGCCTACACATGATTTGGTGATATCTTGTGATTAGGGTCTATATATCACAGCAAAGTTTTGCATAGTGGTATGTTTCCAGTAAAGCTTCTGCATAAGAAGAGGGACTGTCTTTTGTCTTGGTTACTCACTGCTCAACCACCCACGATGCAGATTTAACACTGTGATAGCACCACAGGAGTCCTTGCTGAATTGGACGACTGCCATCCAGACAGTACACCACCAATGAACCTGCTCCTGCTTGTGACACTGGGGGGGATCTGCAGCAGAGCACTCTCTGTCCACCATCTAAGGGGTGGAAGGTGTTAGTTCTGTGTCACAGCTCACTACTAAGCTTAAAATAATCTCCTTTTTTTTTAATTGCTTGGAGCCACTGGACAAGAATCAGACATTGCACTTGCTGAGTCAGGCCAGATTTTGTGTCAAAACCCATGGTCTTTAAGAAGTGTGAAAAAATTCCCAACTGCTCTTGCTAACAGAACTGTGTGGTCCAAGATGCGGTTCTCTGTTCACAGGGAACAGGAGCCAGCCTGCATGGAAATGTTCCAGAAATCTCTGTTGTTCTATCACCTCCAGCAAAGCTGAAGGAAAGAGAAGTATGAAAGCACTTGCATGACTTGCTGTGCTATTACATTCACTATTGCCTATCACTATGACTAAGAGATACCACTACTAAATTTACTTTGAACGATGAGAAAATTCCAAGAGATTCATGGGAGTCCATTTGCTGTCTGTCACAGTGAATCCCAGAGCAATGTTGGAAATACTTACACTTCATTTTCTTTTTCCACAGCGAAACCATATTCTTTTTTAGTATCATTTGCTAACAAATTAAGAGTTTCCTTCAAAATAATCCGAAACATCCAGACATTTGTTGGGAAGATGATTACTGAAGATAGACATGTGGTAGCTCCCTCAGAAAATCTCTTATTGATGCCTAAACGTTACAGGTATTGAAAGTCACATCTTTGCAGTGGAGACAGAAAATGTACATACTTAGTTAAAATCACTAACATAAAAGGAAGACATGGGCGAAGGTTCTAATTTTAGAACTCCATTATTATAGACATGGACACACAAGACAAACAGGGTGGTTAATCCCAGTTTAATGTGAAGTGCTAAATCATTGCTTGCTAACATGGCCTTAAGCCCTTTGTTGAAGTCAAACAGAAGAAGAAAGTACAGAGACAGAAGAACCTGTGTCTGGTTACTATCACTTGAATAACAGAGTGGCAAGAGAATACAGGCACAGCCTCAGAAAGGCCAAGATGCAAAACCAGATGCAAATAGTAGGAAAGATGAAGAATAGCAAGAAAATGTTCTTTATACACATGGGGAGTAAGAAAGACAAACCAAGTGAAGAGTTTGTTCTCTGTTCAGCAGTGGGGGAAAGTTAATCAAGTTGATGCCCAGAAAATGATGCAGGGCTCAGCACCTATTTTATCTACCAACCAAAATTTAAGACATTTAACAAATAAACTGAAGAAACCATCATCAAATACCTAAGCACTCAGAGAAGATGTGAATTATACCAGCCATGGAAAAGAGTAAATGCAGTGACCATCTTTAAAAAGAGGACAAGAAACTGAAAAATGACACAGAAACCAGTGTATTGTCAATCTCTGAGAATGTTTTAGAGGCAATAATCACACCAATAGTTTGTAAACATTCAGAAAACAAGAACTGAAGTTGCGGATAAGAGGTATTTGTCAAGAATTGGGTCAAACCAGGTTAGTTTCCATCTGTGACATCGTAA
>NW_008611522.1:36580-42923 GCF_000691845.1 Merops nubicus | reverse complement strand
AGGAAGGGAAAGACAAATTTAATAAACTTTAGGAAGATTTCTGATGCTGTTTCACAACACTGTGAGAAGCAAACTAAGGAAACTGCTCTGAGGCCAGCAAAATATCTGGGTCGTTCCTGAGGGTTAGCAATGGGTCACTGTCACAATGGAAAGATATATCACATCAGGTCTGCTGAGACTCACCTAGTTCAAGGTTTTCAGCATTTCATTAGTCAGCTGGATAATGAATAGGCAAAGTGGTTATTTAAGATGTAACATCAACCTAGAGTTTATAAGCAATGCTGGGGGGGAAGACTAAAATTCCAAATCATACAGACAAGTTGAAAAAGCAGTCTAAAAACAGAATAAAACTTTATAAGGATGAGAACAAGGTGCTACACTTCATTAGGAATAATCAACAGCTCATATTTAAAATGGAGAACAGCAGGTTAAGTGGCACTTCTACAGTGGAGCTTGGGAGTTGTGAGCTGAAATCAAGCCTACAGTACCTTGTCACTGCCAAAAAAAAAGCAATTACACTGGCCTCTACAAAGATTTGAAAAAGCTTCAACTGCCTTCAGCAGAAGGTCTGAGCTGTAATACTGCATCTGCTTTGCTCACTGCAATACTAGGAACTAGCAGACACACCAAAAGCAGCAGAAATTACCAAAGGTTTAAATTGCATCAAGGAGGAACCACCAAACCCCCATGGAAACTTCTTAATAATTGAGATGAATTGCCAGTGAAAGACATGGGGATATTTAAGCCTATAGGTATAAATCAGACATCATTTGGCACTGGGATTATTGTCCCTCCATAACAAGGGATGGAACAGGTAATATCTCATGGACACCTTTTCCTTCCTGTTTTTCGTGATTCTATGATTACAAGAACAATTTTGCTTCCCAGGCAGCCACTTCCCAGCTCTCTGGGTTATAATTGCAGCATAAACACAGACACCCCTGGGAGAAATGCACTGCCATTGTGCAGCATCTGAAATGCAGATTAACTTTTTCTCCTTCCTCAGTCATCAGGGCAAAGGGAATGTTTTTCTCTTCTAAGCAAGGATGGTGGCTAGAAAACATTCCCATTTTGGGGTGGGCCACAGATAAAGGAATTCAGAGACATTTTGCTGCAGGGCAGCTGCTAGAGCTCACAGCTTCTTCATCCTTCTTTAATTAATTATTTTACAGTCTTGCAGATGAATTGAGAAGTGAGGGGCTGGTGCACTGTAGATGTTTCAGCCCATAATCTGAATAAATGGTATCGTCTTTTTTTTTGACAGCCATCTCAGGCCCCAAGACAGACTGAAAATAAAGCACCCTATATTATTTTATACCTCACGCCATGAGATAATGATTCACCTTTGCTTGGTGACTCAGTATCTTCTATAAACACTAAATCAGAGGTTTGGTGGGGAAAAAAGATTTTGCTCATAAAATGACAAATATGTCCTTGGTATCATTGCTTGAAAGTTCCCTCTTAGAGCTTCCTGGAAAGCCCTTCCAGAATCCAACCACAAGCTGAACCTTGGCCAGACTATGAGGCTTTGAGACACTGCCTCTGCCCCAACAAAGTCCATGCAACACTGCAAAACAAGGGTGTGGCTGCAGATAGGGAATATGATAGAAACTCCACACCAAGAACCTTTAATGCAGGAACCAGTTAACTCCAAGAGGTCTCTCTCGCCACCATGTAAGATGTGGGAAGATATGCAGGCTTGATCAGTTCTCCAAAAATCGATTAAAGCCAAGTGTGACAAGCATCTTTAAACACCTTCTAAAGCCTAGAATACTTTCTGCTACACAGGAGGGGCTGCTGCCAAGCCATTGTGAAATTAATTCTACGATTCTATGAAGGTCAGTTCAGGCTTTTGGTTCCAAGAAAAAAGTAGGAACCATTGGCAAAATACTAGTTTCCCTAGTTTGTATTTGAAGTTTGCATTGGACTGCTGGAAATTCAGCAAGTGATCACTATGCTGGACATGGGGTAAATTTACAGCCTATGGAAGGGTCCTGTCCTGTCCTGTTCGTGGACTCTCAGTCTGAATGCCACTGGCAGTGAAGCTGAGCTGTTTGCCTTGCTGCTGCTAGCCCTGTCCCTGTCTAGGAAGATAAAAGCATGTCATTTTTCACTTGCTAGAGAACTGTGTATAAAAATCCCTTCTGAATTCACATGGTTACCAAAACCAGAGTCATAAATGGCACAGACAGTTCTCCTCTGCACAGCCTGGATCTGCATACAGAAAGGGTAGGTGGGAAGCTCTCCTTTTATTTTAGGAAAGCTATTGACTTTCTAGGATATGGTTCAGGATTTTCAGGACATGGACCTTCCATAGGTAAAACAGAGTTTGATTTTACATGGTATGTAAAATAAACTATACTTTAAATGTGCAGTATACCATCTGTCAAAAGGCATTTAGACGTTGTTCAGTTCCCCCTCCACTGCAAGACTGAGTGGTGCATGAGTTATATTCAGTGCAGTTAGCTGAAACCAGATACTCCTCACAATCCAGATGCTTTATTACAGTGCATATATAGACTGGCATGAATGCAAGAACTGCTTAAGCAAGAGATTATGTGTATCAGATTTATTGCATGGATGAAGTTCTGCTCATGAACTGGAGAAGAGAAATAACCCACAATGCCCAGGGCTTTGAAAGTCAACTTACAGCACCTTCAATGGCCTCCAATGAAAGCCTGAAGCATTTACAAATGCTGGCAACTTTGATTTTGGTTCCAAAGTTTCTGTCACTTCCCAGCCCCTAAATTAAACTGAAAAACTGCAGAGTGAAACCACAGCTATCTTTTTAGGTTGTGATGGAGAGTGGAATAGATATAACCTCACTAAACCTGGTATCACTGGGAAATTTCATTTCTGTTGGGATTTATGCAAAAGAACATGCTAAGTTTCACCAGGCCCAGTGCAGAAGCCATGCAAAATGACAGATTCTGTAAGTACTGTTTGCCTAAATGAACATCGGTTTGCTCAAAATCTGGTCCAGATTTGATGTTAAAATGTACTTTATGTTAGCAGATCTTTCCATTAATTTGCACTACACATAATGCTATTATCATAGAAAACTTCCCATGCTATTTTGTGGAAAAGCCCCTTAGATATATATTCTTATGCACATCAAAATGTCATGCAATACACGTTCTTTGCACTTAAAGCTAAATAGAAGCTATGTTTTGTCTCTACTTTCTCTAACAATGAACACAAGATCCTAACTGCTGTAATGCAACAATTGACACTTCACAGAGCAAAACAATCCCAGTGATGTGATTCCTCCATTTCTGCATTAGTGGTACCTACTGGCTTTTACATAGCCAAATATTTTATGGACTTTAGGAATAAAATAAACGAACAAGGTAAAAATAAAGTTCTAATCTTAAAGAAAAATATTTAAAAAAAGAAAATAGCATCAATGCTTAGAAGACATCTAACAATGAGGCATAGCTCAGGGCTGAGGCTGCCATTCTGTTTGCATGGGCATGAACATTAAGTGATAAGTGCAGCTATTAATGCACATGCACAGAATATTCAAATCCCCCCAAACAAAAACTTAAACACTGGCCTCCCTTGAAACCTGCATCCTTCTTATCCTCTGGAATGGTCTAACTTGCATCACCAGTCAGCAATCCTTCCAGTTGATTTGGACTCTCAAAGAATGAAGCTATATAAAGAAAAATGAGAGAGTTGCCAGTCCTGTTCCATTTTCAGACTCTAGTGACAAAGAAAACAAGCTATACTTTTGTCACTTACAGGACCAGAAAAGTGCAGTGTCCCTTACTTTGATTTAAACAGCAAAAGGCTCTCAAAGCTAATGAAGATAAGCTGCTATGTTAGTAGGTTTTCAGCAAGCCTTTGGTTTAGAGCAGAAATCAAATTGTGACCATTAGGGAAGAAAAGTGTAGGCAGACCAGCCTAAGAAATAGAATAAATACAGATATTTGCCTTTCCTTTCTCACAGCATCTATGCCTGAAACTATTTTTCTTATGTTTTAAACCACTTCTTAAAAGTCAGGAGTTTAAAGGCCTTGAAAATACAATCTCTGCCACTCCCCATTTCTACAAAGTTATAATCAGAATGGCAAACTGGAGTTAGAAGGTTAAGGAATATCTACATGGAGATTAAACTGCAAACCTATGCGTAAAAATACTACACTTGAAACCAGAGCAAGAGGCCAGTATATTTTACACTGTGATTTTCATTTAATCAGTTGAGAACACCTGACAGTGTGATGGCCACCTTTCAGTGCCATTGACATGACAACCTCTTTGCCCCAGACAGCTTTCAGTGCAGTCACAAAGCAAGAGGCAACCACATTACATAGTACAGGGAATAAAAAAGGACAAGAGGGATGCATGCATGCTTTAGTGGCTCTATTAAACACATATGAAACACCAGTTTGGATTTATCATGGACCTCTGAATTGTGAGGAGAACTTCTTGCAGGAGGCACAGCAGCAGTTTTAAGTATGATGGGAAGAGAAAGCCTGTTTGTACTAATGCTTTCCTTTTTTCATGTTAAAATCGCCAGGCTTTCAGAGGGCAGATACAATACTCTGTGTGTAGATGAAGAGAGGCAAGAGGTAAAACAGTGCCAGAGCCACCAAAGACATAGGTAACTCTGGAAGGCATTCCCCAGCTCAGCAGCATACAACCACCTTCAGGCATTTTCCAGAAGCACAGGTTTGCTACTCACGAGTGCCTTGCTGCAGGATTGGTTTATGGCACAGGAGAGATGATGTGTGTAGCCAGTGTAGATAGCATCCTGGTGGAAAGTCCCCAGACTAACTCAGCTTTGGAGCAGAGTTTTCACCACCTGAGCTGTTCTGTGACTTCCTCCAAGTTCTGCAATGGGAATGTTGGCTTCCCAGGTAAAAAGAGGCCTCTCCCCACAGTTTCTTCCCTGGACAGGGAATGAGATATCAGTGCTGCTCAGCGCCATGTTCACTCACTCCATGGTAAATTGGAGTGCCACCCATTGCTCCTTCAGTGGTGCTAGTTAATCCAAAGGGACTGCAGACCTGAGGAGTATCACCCCCACCATTCACTCACACTTGCAGTGACTACATACAGAGTCCCAGGACAGGAGAGCCTCACTAGAGACAGGGCAAGGCCAGACTGGAAGGGGAAATGGAGGTTGCACTGGAGAGGAGAGCCAGGCAGGTGCAGAATAAAGCAGAGGAACAAAGCCAAGCTAGAGCAAGATGGGGATGGCTCAAGTGCAGCAAAAGCCAAGAAGCTCTGAGAAACTGTTCTCTTACAGCCACGACCAGCTGCAGCCCTCCAAAGGAGGCTTTGCTTCAGAAAGTCCAGAAAATGCTCTACTGTGCACGAGTAAGGAGTGTTGCCCCTTCCCAGTCTGGGACTGTAGTTCCAGGTGAGCCTTGCAGTCATTCTTATTTTGCCAAGGAGCCAGACAGGAGCAGTGCCAGTGCTCCCATGCCACATGAACAGGCCTAGTGAAAAACACAACGCAGGTGCCCCTTGAAGGAATTGGGAAAACAAAACATCAGAATCCTCTCTCCAGTTCATACTGAGTTTCTGGGTTGGCCTGCATCCTGGTCCCATGCACAAGGGCACACTGCACTTCTCAGTGTGCAAGAAATGGTTTTCCAAGCCCTGGGCAGGTTTGGCAAGCCACTGAGGCAGTCTCTGCTGTGTTCCCCTACTCCTCCTCCAGCTGTTTGTTACCATACCTACAGCTGCACTGACAGACCAGTAGTTGTGTTTCCTCTCTTATCCACTTCCAGCAAAGTTCCACCAGTTTAGTTAGAGAAGTATGGCCACAGGCAGGCACTTTCTTTCATCCTTCAGATGTCCACCTCCCATCCACACCCCAAGCCAGGTTCTCATCCCACAGTCCCACTGTTGGAGTAGTGTGAGACAGCTCTAAATAACACCAAGCTCAGCATCCACTCAAACTTCTCAGCCTAATTCAGACTTCTGAGTGGACACAGTATCTTAGAACAAAGCCGTAGAGTTGAGGATAAAAATAATATCAGCTTTCAGGTACAGAAGTCTGTCTTCATGCCTGAAGCAAAAAGAGTGGCTTTCAAAGGTAACCACAAGGAAAGCCCAAAACATTCAGAGTTCAGTCTGCCACAGAATGGACCTAATATGTGTAACCTAATCACTGTGTTTCACCTAAAGAAAAATAAGGAGCACTCTCTGAAGAAACTTCTTGGCACTGCATGGAGCTTTTCTTCAATGTGATATTGAGCAGTTGCTGGTGGTAGCACTTGGTACAGCTGGAACTAGCAAGGCTGCCTGGTCACACCCTTATTCTCCTTTTTCTACTCTATCCCTTTGACCTGCTAAGATAAAGCTATTTAGAGATTAGAGTCCATTAAGA
>NW_008611522.1:17430-36549 GCF_000691845.1 Merops nubicus | reverse complement strand
AGGGGAAGAAACTGAAGATTTTAATTAAAGAATACAATGCCCTTATGCAGGATACCAGAAAACCCAGCACAAAGATATAAATGGTTTTGGTCCAAGTACAGCACACATATAACCCCTCGTGACACATACCTCATTACAGCTGACAGAACTACAGCATGCCTGAATATGGTCGCAGACAAGAAACAGAAAGGACTTCCATAATTTTTAATACAGAAAGCCTACAGAGACCACAGTTCTGTGTCTCAATATCACTTGGTAAGTTGCCACAGAGAGATGTTCATATTAGAGACATAAACCAGCTGCAAGTGTCTCTAGAGTACTGCTGGCCATATTTATCTTGTGGGTTGCACCCAGCCAACTGTGATTTAAAAATCAAAGCAGGTAAATTTTTCCCCCTACTCTAACACCAAGTGACAGATTTACTGAACCAAGCCCTTACTAGCACCCCAATGGATGTGAAAAGAGGGTACTCTTTAAAAAAAACAAAACAAAATACAGACAAATCATAAAACACAGCCCCCCAATTTCCTCAGTACGTTGGAGAATACATGCTTGCAACGTGAGCTCCATAATGCTGTATTCTATACAGCTGCAGTTTAAAAACAGCAGAACAGGTGACACTCCTTAGCTGGCCTCCAGGACTCAGTTCAGCAGACTTGCAGCTACACAGTCGCACAGATTTCTCTTTTCCACCTGAAGAAGCAGAGTTTCTGTCTATAAGAGGGAGGAACAAAAGTAACATCAAAAAACACAAAGTGTCAGCACTGTAAAACTAATTTGCTCTCAAAGAAAAGTTAATTTTTGTTCTAAGATTTGGAGTTGGTTGCATGAGATGAGGCTTGAGATTAAAAAAAAAAAAAAAGAGTTATTGCTTACTGCTCTGCAAAATAATTCAGCTTTTGCATGATTAATTGGCATACCAACATGGCAATACTTCCTGTGACATGGAGAAATTCAGTCTGGTACATGCTCATGTTTTTTACGTTAGTACATTCAGGATGCATCTGGACGCTGTTATTTTTGTTTAATGTTATTTGTCTTTCTTAAAGTCTTACTTTATCTACACAAACTGAAGCATAAGCATTCAAGTTCATGAGAGGCTTAAAAAAAACCCAAACAAGACCTGTCAGAAATTTTCTTTTTACTTAAAAGCAGACTGAAAAATAATCAAATTTAGAGTATTACAGCCTGGAAAATGTTGAAAGTTATACAGAGAAAGGAAGGCTTGACTTAAGCATAGAATATCTCAAGTTGGAAGGGACCCATAAGGATCAGCAAGTCCATCTCCCTGCTCCTCAGAGGACTACCTAAACCTAAGTCATGTACCTAAGAGTGTCATCCAGGCAGTTCTGGAATTCTGACAGGCTTGATGCCATGACCACTTCCCGGAAGAGCCTGTTCCAGTGACTGGCCACCCTCTCAGAGAAGAAATTTACTTCTGTTTGGACTTCTCTAAGCATTTAAACTTAATGTTTATGACAAGAATAACTTGTCAATATGCTGTTGGAGACTAAAATGGATGATGGGTGCTAAGGTGGCATACAGCCATCACAGTTGGAACATGAGACGAGACTGCTGGCTTCTTTAAGGAAAGGAGCCCCAAACTGGTGAAAGCAGATGTCCCTCAGTTGAGCTGGGGTTCATCAATACCAGGAATTCATTGCTGCCAACAGGGACTTTCTGAAGTAATAAGGGCAGATTGGGAACTTTCCAGAGCTGGAGGTCAATATGATCAGAAAGGTCTGCACCTTCTCAGCCTGCCTGGGCAAGAAAGGGCTGAGGACCAGGGAAGGGACACCAGGGCTGCAAAAGGGGAATTTGGGAATTCTTCCGCTCTAGCACACATACACTTTGGTTCTTCTGGCTGTTTGGAGCACTTGTAGCTTCTGTAGATGCATGGAGCACAAAGCTGTTTGACATCAATACCATATCTTCATCTCAGTTTGTCTATCATGAGATGAAGCTGTATCTGAGAATCATTCTGATCCAAAAAAAAAGGACTTCCTCCTTATTGTCACGAGACATTAGCTGTGAGAAGTCCACTCAAATTATTCCCCACTAGTATAATCAGCTCCACAAAAAAAAAAAAAAGGCATTATGAAGACCATCAGTTCTAAATGCCAATAAATCCTTAATCTGCCTGCCTTGTGGTTGTTGTATGAGATAGAATTGCCTTTGTTTTAAAACTGTATTGCCCATTGACCCACATCAGCCAGAGGCACTCAGAGCAGAGCTGGGCTGAAGCATCCTGCTTACCACCTGCCTTCTCCAGTAGAGGAGAAGCTATCTACTGGTCAGGTTTGGTTTATTCTCCCAGATGATAAATCACTAGACACAGCCATGAGGTCCTGTATTAAATCAGGCATCACTTCTGATCGTTTCAGCTACCCTGCAAAACTGGAAAGATCTAATCAGATTTTGCTAATGACCTAGAAGACACTCAGTCACCACCTTCTAAACATCTCCCTGACATCATTTGCAATGGTTTGAATAAGGGAGGCTGACAGCAGCCAACAACTTTGGAGCCAAGACCTAAGGCTGTTTACCATCTTAGATATCTTTAATAACATTTTACAGCCTTTGTTTTTACTTTCATGGGTGCATCTATCTTAATGTGCTTTGAACATTCCAAATAACTACTGACAGTTTAGAAAGGAATAAAGAAAAAAACTGGCCAGACTGGATGGGGATCTAAGCAATCTGATCTAGGGGAAAGTGTCCCAGCCCATGGCAGGGTGGCTGGAGCCAGATGATCTTTAAAGGTCCCTTCCAACCCCAACCATCCTGTGATTCTAGGAATGGCATTAAATACAGCTTTGCTGACTGTTTTGTGAGCAGGATCACAAGAACATTGGCACAGAGATTTATTATCCCACAGTGGGTTAGAGCATATTTCAAAATAAAACAACTAAAAAAACCCAAAACCCAAACAGAGCAGGGTCCAGATTCTGAACCTATAAAAAACCCTGTAAGTTCCAGCTAAAAACAGTTTCTGAGCTCTTTGAAGTTGTACTACAATATCCACTAGTTAACTCTGAAAAATGGGTTGGAATCTTGAAAATAAGTGTCCATAGTGCAGACTTACAGTGAACGATGTGGCCCAAGGACTGGATTTGTTTTACAGGATTTTTTTTTTATGGCCTGCTCCCTGCTGGCCTCTACCTCGAGCAGCTTTTAGATGCAGTGGGAAGCTGGCTGTGAACTGGCTGAATGGTTATGATGGTAGTAGCTCCCTCTCAGCAGTACAAGAACCCTTTCCCTAGTTTATGATCAGAGCTGCACCTGCCACATACTGCCCTTTGGCCAAACTGTGAATCAGATATTCCCAGAAAAGATTGCCCAGAGTTTGCTACTGCTGTTAGAACAACGAATCCAGCCTAGAGCCTGCTCCAAGGAGCCACCAGTGAGGAAAGGGTGGAAAACAGTATGCAGGGGAGCAAACAGATCTCGTACATACATGGATAGCAGCCAGCCTCTCACCTCTGAGAAGGGTTTGTGACCCTTCTCGTACCACATGAGTAAAACGCAGCCAGTCTGTCAATCAGTAAGTGATCACCACATCAGTGTAGGTTGTGAACATCTCTAGACTTGTAAAACAAAGGAGATATAGGCTATGGCCCCCATTAAAGTTGTGCGACCTATGCTAGAGTTAGCTTGCTTTATCAGACACCACCCAGATCAACACAGGGCCAAATTTTGTGTGAAAACTCTTGGCCCGTGAAATAAAACTAGATGGTTTTCCCTGTACAGAACTGCAGGGTGAGATCTGTAGAAGGAATTAAATGGGAGCTTCCTCTCTATGCTCTTGGGAATCTCTTCGCCTCCAACAGTCAGGAGCTGCTTAGTCATGATCTAAAACTCTTGCCTGCAAACAAAAGTTTTTCAAGGAAATCAATGTCTCCAGTGGGAATATTAACAAAGGGAATTGTATTTTTGAGGACAGAAACATTTGCCCCACTAAGCAGCAAAACAGATTAAAATAGTCAAATATAAAATACATATGTGGCTGAAAGCAACTGTCTTAAAAGTCCAAGTTTACATCAAATTGAGCCATGCTGAATAATAAAACCAAGAACTGAAATACTGTAAAATTGTCTTTTGAAGACACACGCAGAATTCCTAGCTGTATTAAAATACATTTGCTATTTTTGGGGTTCTTACTGGTGCTCCTGCTTTGGATATGTGTATTTTATAAATCTTTTCTCTTGGTCTGCATGCTGTAGGTGTCTTAAAAGGCCACTGCCACAGACAATAATAGAAGATTTTTGTAGTTATTGATAGTGATATTTTATAATCAAGATTTAGAAATTATGGTGAAAAGTTCAAAGGTTTATAAAAGAAGGAATAGGTGCCCTAGAACCACTTTACAGCACAATCTGAACATCTTGTTTGAGCTGTATACAGTGCTCAGCAGATATATTAATTAATGAGATATCTTCATGAAGAAGCCCAAAATACACTTGACCTGTAATTATTGAACAGATTTTGTTTAACTGTAAATGTGCTACATACCAATCTGTTTCTGCTGGAATGTTTGTTTGGGATTTTTTTGTTAGTGTCACAATTCAAGGCATCTTCATTCCTGCAACTGCATTTTCACCTAAACATCATGGACCCTGCTCAGTTACCTCAAGCCATTCTTCAAAGATGCCAGTTTGCGGCTTTGAATCATGAACAACCTTGACCATAGATTAGAAAAATAAAAAGGTATGAGTGCCTTCTGTTGAGAAATCTGTGCAAGAGTGCAGATCTAGCACTTCAGCTAAAGGATCCACAGGAGGTGGGGAAAAAGCCACCCTCCTGAGACACTGCTGTCTGAGAGCAGCTGGGATACAGCTCCTCACAGACTGCAGGCTGCAGTACCAAGAGACAGATTTAACTTCCTGCACAGAATGAAAATATAAACCTTGGCACTTTTCACACTGACTGCAAGGCAAACAAGTTTTGTTTCCTGTGATGTTCTACTTTGTGGCATTTTTCATTCTTATGGAATTGGAGCAATATAAAAAGTATCTATGAGATGATCTTCCCTCCCATAGACTCTTCCCAGGGGTAAAAGCATGTGCAGGGGAGTATTTTATTTTAGTAGGCTTTTTATTTGAGCTGGCTCTCTTCTTCTGGGTAATAAATACAGATGATGCTCTCACCTTATTCCCCCTAATATAAAAACAAAGGTGTGTGCTCAGCATCCGGAATGAGAATGGCAACGTGAATGGCTGCAACTCAGCAGAAGCACAGAGGGATGAGGACTGTCAGGTCACTCTTTTCTAAGTTTCCTAGTGTCCCCAATACCCCATGGCAGAAGAAATCCTCAGATTATTGCATAGCGGGGTGGAATGTAATTACTCAGCCCCACCTTAGAAGACAGGACAGGCACAGTTGACTGTCTTGTACAAATTCCACCCACCTTATGTACATTTATCCACAGCATTTTCTTCCACATTAAGGGAAAAAAAAAAGTTTCCTTACCCGTGTATCTAGATTATAAGCTGTTTTCTTTAAATCCTGCAGAGCCCTCTGCATGAACTCAAATGCGTGGCAATCAACACAGGGGCGACCTAGGAGGGCATTTAGTAGAAGATTTAGTAGAAAATTATGACAATATGGCATGAAGTATTAAGTAGAAGGAATAAACAGTGATTCTGAGTATGAGGAACAGCTACAGAAAAGACCTCCCAGAGTGAGTACTGAGGTATGTACTCTTGAACAAGCCAAGTGATTGTAAAACAGGAGAGGGAGCTTTGGATTGCAGGTTACTCGGGTAGAGAGCATGTGTTTCTGTACCTTATATAATCCCTCAGATTTAGGTCTGATTTTACCTAAGGGTGTGGACTCTGCAGGGAGAAAGTGTTCTGAATATAAACAAAAGTGTAAAGTGGCTCAATTGTGGAAAAATTCATCAAAGCTTTTGGTGAGACATAGCTCAATATTTCACCCTTAACTCTGCTTTTTGCTGTCAGTTGCTTTTGAAAATGTATAATCCACAAGATTACAAAAAGTGTAGTAGCAACCATCGTGATGACCATAGAAACCACGGAGACCCAGTCTCTCAATGACAAAAGAATTACTTCAACAAATTTGCATTTAAAATCTTCCTCCTTTATTGGTGTGCCCCTTGTTCTTCTCTTGTGACAGTTGAACGTGTGAAAACACCAAACCCCTAGCCTGATCCCTTCATTTTGCTCCATCAACTCCAAGTATATTTTCAACATCCTCTTCAGATTTTTCAGAAACTATCTCTGAAACCATGAACAAGTTCCTTGGAAAACTGTGTCTCCTAATCTCACAAACTTGAGCTCTAAATAGAAAGGTAATGGAATAAAATTGACTACAATATCACAGAATTAGATCACTTAGCCTCTGATTTTGACTATGATGCAGCTTTGTCCAAAGATAGTGAAGCAAGCAGCAGATAAACAGAATGCCTTGTCATTAGTGGGCATTGCTGATAAGCAGAACTGCTGCATTCTGGACTAATTGCAGTGTTTAAGACAGTATTTCTGTACCTGGATATCCAGACTGAAGGTCACAAGGCTTGCTTTGCCTTGATCATCACATAACACAAAGCTGTGCCCTAACAGAGAGCAGTAATGAGACAGAATAGATATAGACAAGAGGTGTCTTCAAATCATCGGCCTCTACGTACGCTCTTATTTGCTTCACGGTACCTGTGCCTCTCTGACAACTCCATAGGAAATATTGCACAAGTGAGAACATCCAAGTGCAGGTTTAGTTTGCTCTTAAGGAAGAAAGGATAAAATTTACAGTGCTGTAGGAAAATCCTGCAGTGTCTGTCAGCCTATTTTGTAAGCACTTCATATTTGACTGATTACTACATGCCTCTGATAAATTGGAGTATGAGCTTCCAGCTCATGATCTGTGTGCTAGCCAGTAGACAGGAATCCTGTCTGCTGGAGAAAAGGAGTCTGCCAAATTGTTCTACTGGCTAAGAATTAAAAAAACCCCAAACACCACAAGAACACATTGAGCAGTATTCAACCTCTCTGTTGCACCACCACCCAACCTTAGTGTTATATGTGCACCAGGCAAAAGGAGAGGACAGCATCTTCCACATCAACAACTTGATGGAAGGACCTGTCATTATGTTTATGGCAAAATAAACTCAACACCAACCAGCAAAGAATTAGGTGGTTGAAGGTTACAAGACTAGGTGTTCACAAAGTGTGCTTTCCTGGCATTGTCATTGTGAATTTTTAAAATAAAAACTACTGACATTAATACAGTAGATCTCTAAGAATTAAAGACATAGCCATCAGTTAGTTCAAAAAAGCAAGTGTCATTAATGTCTCTGAAAAGCAAACAGTGTAATTCTTGGCACAGAAAGGGCTAGCCAATGACAGGGTTGTACAAAGGGAAAGGTGCAGAACAGTGGCAGATTTCAGGTATAACCAAGAGAGTAACAGGCAGGAGACAAGAGTAAGAGAGGGGAGAACCTTGGATGCAGCAGGAAAACAGCAGTGGTATGCTATCAAGTGTGGTTTTAAAACAATGTAAGACACATCCAAAATAGTTTGAATTATTTGGACAAGTTTCAGTGATGTGAAGTCCTGCAACATTAAAACTCCACTACAAGCTGTAGGAGAACTGTGTAGGGTCGTACGTACTTTCAGCTGGTATGGCTGTTCCTGCTTCCTGATCAGATCTGACAGGCTTTGAGAGCAGTAGTGCAACCACAAAAACTAAAGGAAATATAAGAACCGTTCTTCTCAGAGGGCAGGGTGCCAGCATCTTGGGAACAGGTGCTTCTCTGTTGGTCAAGAGACATAAACAAGTTAGTGAGGAACATTACGGGTACATGGGTTTTTTTAAAAAGAACTTATTGCTCCTGATGGCTAAAGCATTGGCAGTCCTTCCTCTGAAAGAAAAAAATATATCAGAAGACATAAAAGCATCAACAAAAGTTCTCTGGACTTTACCAGCAGTGCACATAAAACCTAACTGGGAGAAAATGTCTCTAGACATGAAGGAGAAGATCAGAAGTCCCTAGAAATTTTTGGTTTCATTTGCAAGCCAGGATGCCAGCAACTTTGTCTACTCTGTGACTCCAATCTTTCTTCTAACAACATGGTCCCAGACTAGCACGTGAATCTGGACATCTGGTTCACTTTTAGACTCAGAGATCAAACTGCAGGGATTATAGGGCTGGCTGAAATAGACGTGAAACTGGAAATTAGGTTTTTACCTTCTGGCTCCCTTTACTGAAGCACCAGCTTTTCCCAAGCATAATAAGTGAAGGTAACCAATATCATTAACTACATACCAAATAGATCACAAAAACTTACTCCTTTATGAAAGTAGGTGAAGGAAAAGACTTTTGTTAAAGCTCCACAAATTCATAGGTAAAACTTCTAATGGTAAATGGATCAAAACTCTTTGACCTTCTGTTTTCCCTTCCTAATCTGGGCTTCTGATTTTTATTTGCAGCCATCCATTTGTTCCTGAACATCACAGGCAGGCCACACCATGCCCCTAAGATAGGTGCAGTCTGGTCCGGCAACAACTCCCCTTCACACAAAGGTAAAATTTTTATTAGTACACAGGTTTCAAATTAAGTATTTGCTTGATCAAAACAGGCAAACTGTTCAAATTAAGAGGGAACATGGGACACTTGGACTGGCTCAAACTGCAACTGTCTATTACAGATTTGAGTCCAAGCCTCAAGGATCCCGGCAAACTGTTAAGGCAGTTCTTGGTTCAGCCAAGTCTACCTTCCTTTCCTGTACATTCAAATGGAAGAAAAAAACTCAAATAAAGTTAAATTGTAGCAATGTAATAAAATCTACATGAAAAATCTCTTTAGCTAAACCCAGGAAAGCAGGACAACATACTGACTCTTGCTGATTTTTAAGTTTGTGCATAATAAGCAAAAGATGTTGCACAAGAACCTAAAATCTGCATGTACTGAAAAAGCAAGAGTACAGCACTCCCCAAAACAGCTTGTATTTCACATTTGGAAGGGCAATAGAGGGAAGCTGGAAAGAAAATGTTTTCCCCCATTTTGCCAGAAATGCAGAACAGAACAAGCTTGCTCTTTGATTTATGCAATCCACCTTTCAGACACAGCTAATCTGAAGCTGCAAATTCTGCATGAACGCTTGCAGCACGTGCAAACCAACAACTCATCCAGGAAAGAAGCAGCATTATACAGATCCTCCCTGTGCACCTAAACCTAAGAGTAGGGGGTGGTTCAGAAGCATGAGACATACATGTACATGGAGAATCAGATCTATTTGTGATTGCACACCACCACCACCACCCCCAAAAAAAAAATCTAGTAATATAATTCCTATAACCTCAGAACTGGGTTTCCTATCTCCCCCACTATTTATAAGTGATCCTTTTATTTCTACAGTCCTTAAAATAAAGGGATTACAATCCTAACAAGCAGCTTGGATTTTCTGTTTTAATTACTGCTGATCCACAATCAAAGCAAGTACAATCAAAGGCACCAGGCTTTGCAACAGGACACAGAATAGTGTCTCCAGATAACAGTAAAATAGGATAATACCAGCCTCCTCCTGGTCAGCAGGAGCAGAGGCTATTCACAGTTGGCAGAGTTCTACAAAGGTTCAACAAAACAAAGCAGGTATAGTGTTAAACTTTTTCAGGGTACAGTATACATCATCCACCCCAGTGTCAGCTCAGCTTCATGCCCAAGCTCTGCTGCAAAACAATTGCTCCCAGAGTGCAGCAATCACCTTAGAGCACATCTAACTACTGCCTCTTAGTCTGTGGGAATTGGCTGTCCGTGAGGAATAACCATGACAGGTTTCAAGGGTGGCCCCTCTCTGCAGTGCAACTGGGAACAGAGACAGATCTGTGCATGGACTTCTGAGAACGAGAAAAGTCACCCCCTCCAACAAAGGAAAAAAATATCAGTACCTGATCTCTCTCTCGTCTTTGTGATGGTCTCTTTGAAATGGCCGCTGCAAGCTGCTAACGGAACAAGTGCAGCGTTTCTGAGCATGTGCACTGTCTCTTTTTAACCTTCTCTGAAAGAGGTTATTACTATGGGGAGATTTCTGCCATGGCAACAATGCAGAGCACTGCAGCACACAGCACAGATTTAAAGAGGAACAGGCTGTGTCTCCCAAGTCAGGAGACGGATGTCTCTGCTCTGACATGTGAGTTCCAGCAGCATCTTACCTGCTCTGGGTAAGGCTTTTAAAGCCAGGCCACTTGATTCATCTCTCTTGAAGTCTGTTAAATAATTTCCCCGAAGTCTTCATAGCTGGATGCAGTGCTCGACTCAAGCAACTTGCTTCCCTAGCGCCTGAAAATAAGCACAACAAATTACACCTGGTTTATGGAAGACCAGGAAAAATCATGGGATTGCACCCAGGAACTGGAGGACACATTGCAGGTGAGACTTCAGTGAAGCCCAGGACTTGCTCAGCCCACAGCCTGCTGCTGGAATGGTTTGGAGTTACAGGGGTCACAGCCACCCATACCTGCTCTCCTGGGTGTCTGTGTCCCATTCTCGGGGCTGCCAGGAAAAGCTGCAGGAGTGCAGACATTTAAATGCTGAGTGGGAACTGGAGTGTGAACTCAGAGTAAACTTCACTCCCCTTTTCTAGCCTGTACCACTGTTCCCTTTTCAACGCCCCATGAGCTACACCCCAGGACAACACTGAAGGCACTTGAGCTGAATGCAACAACGACGAAGAGCAGGTGACAAAAGTGCTACTATCAAAGCAAAGCTATGTTCAGGGGTCACATCTCCCCCCAGACACATTCCCCACCACAAACCAGACACCAGCAGTTCCTGTTCCAGAAAGGAGCACAGCTGAGGGCAAGCACAGCACTGAGAATCATGCAGAGAACTTCAAAGGGACCATGCTCTGTTTGCTTTAGTTGGTTCAACAGGGACTCAATCTTAAATGCTTTCATGGTGAAATTTGAGGGCATTCAATGTCCAGGAAGGTCAGGCACACAACTTTTTGTCTTGTTTTCCCATGAGCGGAAACTCCTCAGATTTATGAGTAAATTGCTGGACAACATTTTTCTTTTCAATATGCTCTATAACCTCTGTCTTCTGTACAGTCCTATGGGAATGGTTTGTTTCCATTAATTCAATTTTTAAGTGAGATGCAAAAATTTCAGGTTGTTCAGTGTGTAACAATGCTGCTATATGAAGCTACAGCACCCACAACAGAATCAAGAGGGGATTAATTATAGTACTGTCATCCTCCTACAGCACAAAAACAGAAAGAAGGGGAAAAGAAATTTTAGAGACTGTTCTTCTGGGCAAACAAGATTGAGCATTTCTTGCAGAGATAACTATACAGGATTTGGTATGCCTATACACAAATTACAAATACAGAACTTTTTTCATGAACATTCTTAGCCATCTATTCTCACACCTTGGGTTCTTTTCCTGATTAGCAATACAGATATTCACACCTATCCACACAGAGACACGTGTATACATGCCTTTTCTTAACTTGTGCTCTTGATCACTCCCAGTAAATCTTACCCTGTTCTCCCAAATCCTGCCCTTCCTCTGTCACAAGAGTAACACCCAGCAGCCAGCCCTGGTAACTTGGGTGTTATCATCAATTCATTTTTCTAGACCCACACAATGTGCTTCTGACTCCATTAAATACAATTTTAAAAGTCTATTGCTGCTGTTCTCAGCTGCCAAATTCCTTGCTCTAAAGCATCTTGTGCCTGTAACCTCTCTTCTTTAGCCTTGTCCTAAATCTATTTGTCCTACAAGGAACAACTCCCTTTTTAGCGTTTTAACCACATTTCCTCCCTATTCACTTCACTCTGTGCTGTGTTAAGCACCAACTTTTCTCTTCACTGAAGCTAGTATTTTCTCAGCTGGAAAATATCAGTTCACCAAGGAGGATATCATCTACAGAGGAGGTAGAGACCCCACTTTAGGATAGTTTTACTTGAAAAGTGTTTTGAAAAACTATTTTGACAACTTTCAAATTGATAATTTCTGGCTTTCTACTTCAAAATTATTTCCTTTTTAAACCTAAGCTTAACAGAGTAAAAATACATTTCATGCTCAGTTCATGGAATTGCAGCGCAGGAGCAGCTCTCATGTTAATGTATTGGGCCATACTTCCATCAGAACATTACAACCCCAATATAATCTTTCCTTCTCTCCCACATGCACAAAGCCAGCCCAAGGGCACCCTAAAACTGGAAGCAGAGACCAGAAGTGTATGCACTATCCATAGCACCTGCACAACAGCCCTCAGTGGCAATTTCACTGGTGGTCGTGTGGCACCTCAGGCTGAGCATTATAAGTGACATTTGAGTGAAAGATGGAATGTCCCAACTCCCCAGCTGCCCTGAGGGATCATTCATGAGGTAAGCAGAGAGAATTTAGAATTTCTTTTTCTAATGAAGTTGGACACAATGGGTTTTTTTTGTGAGATCCCCACCATCTGAAAAAGCATCAAAGCATTGTTTGAGATTTCAATTTTTCATTTTGATAGCACTTATCTTTATACTATAAATATTCCTGTGGGATTGAGAAAAAAGCCTAGCCTTTACCTCTAAACCTCTTCACTGCTTGGTCTCTCCTTGGTTCTTAAATCTAATACTCTGTCACAGCAGAAAACTTTCTTTCCTCACTAAAAATAACAGATTCTGTCACTCCTGCAGACACTTTTATGCTTTCTCACAGCCTGCCCTCTAAATCACAGTGAAAATCTCCCCACAAGGTGCCATCTTGTCTTCCATCAAATCCTCTTTTAAGCTTTACTTCTGCCACGAATCCTACAAAGCACTGCTGCCTGGCAGAGCCTGGGGAGGGAGCTGGCTGTGACTGCTGGTGGCATGCAAATGTGCTCATTATACCAATATCTCACTGCCTCACACCTCTCCCTGAGCCCCCCCCTCGTCATCCCACCCTAATCCTGGGCTGTGACAGCTCAAGGGCAGGAACTGTGTGCACTTGTTGGAGCAGCACCACAAGGCTGGAGTGTTGATTGAGGCCTTCAGCCAGATGTGATGAATAATAATGTCAGACTACCTAAAGCTGATCCTGTTGTCCCACACTCTGATATATGAGCTATTCATAGAGCAAGCCTCTTATTCTTCGCCTTCCAATTTAAAGCTCTTGGGAAGTGTCAGAGTGACCAGATTAAGAAATGAAGCCTTCCTTTGTTCCCTGAACAGGTCTTGTGTATCTTGGTAGACGCAAATAATTGCAACTGTTCCTCCTTCCATTTTCCTCACAAGTGATTTTAGAAATCATTTCCTTGTTAGTAACTCCAGCTCCTGCAGTCCCTACATGACAGAGGATGGCTCACCTGAAAACATTCTAGGCCCCCAAAGTCTTGAGTTTCAGTGCAACACTAAGGCTGGGCTCATGTCCAAGTCTGACTTTTCCACACAGCTCTTTGGGAGACCTGCACTGTCAGAACTGCTTACTGCTTTTTGGATGAGATGCTAAACTGAGGCCAAATCTTTCAGCATCCCTCTGGGAGTTAAGAAGCATTTAAAAAGCCCATGTCAATATTCAGGAAGGGTTAGCATTAGCTGAGCTATCCTTGGCTTGCACTGTCCCTATTCACCCTCCTCCACACATATCTTTGGGGAAAAAAGCTTTGTTCCAAGCTGTGCTTGAGCTATTTCTAGGCACATAATAGTTGCAAGTTTAACCAGTTTGCTAAGTCCACAGGGATGTCTTGAGCACTTTGCAGCAACTGTACAAACATGCACACATATGAATGGGCTTTGAACTGGAGAGGAACAAACTGCTGTCTTCTCAAGCTTCACATTCTAGAACCAAACTTCAGAGTTCAGGGGCTTCTTCTAACATGGGTGGCCTGGAAAAGTAAAGAGAAGTTCTCTCAGCTGAGCAGCAGTGCACCATCAGCCAGTTTCCTTGTAAAGGCTCCCCTGAAAAATGGCAACTGAGGAAACTAAAGAAAATAAGATTGTTAAAATTTAAAACTTATTGACTGTTTTTCTCCCAGTGATGTTTATTATCGAACATCCGCATAAGGACTCTCAAACTTCAGAATCCAGAAGAGCCATAAACAGGGGGCTCCAGATCCAGTCAATGCTCTAGGAATCAACCACTTTGCAATCAGTTACCTACACCTTATCCAGGATGACTTTTATGACAGCAATACTTGGATCTTGTTGATGATAAATAATTCTAACATTAATATCTCTCATTTAATGGCTTAAAGGTAGGTGTACCTTCATACATCTATGCTTGAAAACAGTAATTTTCACCTGAGTTTATAAGAGATTTGCAAGCTGACAGAAAGGGCTTCTCCTTTTTACAATTTTTTTTCTCCTTTCTACAATGTCAGTGCTATAGGTTGCAGGCTGGTTAGTGTAGTACTCTTCTGATGTTGCACTAATTGTGACTGCAAAGTTTCCAACTAAGAGCTTACTCATATCTGCCTTCAAAATGTCTTGTGAGTGAATACTTCATTTGTGATCCAGGGATGTTTTTAGACACTAGCCAGTGACAAATGAGCAATTAATATTCCTTACACATCATTATAGTTGTCACAATGTTGACTGAGATGCTGGAATAGAGAGCAGAACCACCACTGCTAAAAGCATGGCTAATTACAGCGTAACTCAAGAATTAGTGATCAGATCTGGGGCAGACTCCCATCCTCAGAAGGTTAAGTCTTGATCCAGGCAGAGATCAATTTCTAACACACACTCATTAACAGATTACACTCCCCAAGTCCTCAAGCTCACCAGGCTATCATTCTAGAAGGGAAACAGTGATCACCAGGCAGAATGGATTACTCATTCCTTGGCAAAGAACACATAATTCTACAACCTTCAAACCAACAGTTTAGGTTCTCCTTTTGAAGTAGAAATTATTAATAATCCTGCATTAGTTTTCTTAATTCCTAAGTTACTATGAGTAGTAGCAACTACTGTCAATCCACATTAGCCTCCCCAGTGCCAAATGTGCTGTCCAAATGCACTGCAGGGCACTTCCCACACTGGAGACAATTGCCTTCCCACGCTCTGACATCCAGGCTTGGTTTCTAAGCAATGCATTCGTTCATTTCTAGCATCCTGGGAATTATTTTTGCTTTCTTCCCCACTTGTCCTCCTAGTTATATTACTGGCTTTCAGCTCACGCTGTTGTAAATCTCATGAACGTATGCAGAAAGGCAGCACCCAGGCTCTCGCTAGTACAAGGTCCCCACCCAGTTTTATCCATGTCCATGGCAGCTCTGCTTGAAAACTGTTCATCCACTATCCACTTCCAGCACCTGTTGGAATAGACGAGGCAATAAAAATCTCATTCCCCAGCGATATCAAACTCATTTTATGAAACACAGTGGCAGTTCTGCAGCTCTGAGCCTATGTAGAATGCTCTTTAAGAGAGCTGGGAACAAATCAATCTTGTTGATGGCCTTTGCCTGCACAAGTAGCTTCAGAAGAAATATGAATCTGGCGAATCCAGACTCTGACCAGAATTAGAAAACACTGCAAAATCTTCCTCTCAATTAAAGCCTTTCAATAACCTGCAACCTCCCAAGAGGCTGAAAGGCTGAAATGCTCTACTGAAATGCTTCTTTTTCTCCTGAACTCTTTCTGATCTTCACATCTACTCACTTAAAAAGGAAAAAAAAAAAAAAAAAACCCTGGGCAAAAAAGTGTATCCAAAGGGGATGAAGATGTAGAAGGGAAGCAAATATGCCGTGATGATCTGTGAATTATAAATACTCTAGAGCAGAAGGATACATATTATTTTAAGGTCATGCTGGATAGGTCTTTGAGTAACCTGATCTAGGGAGAGATGTTCATGGAAAGGAGGCTGGACTAAATCTTTGAAGGTCCCTTCCACCCAAGCCATCCTGCAATTCCATGATTAAAATATGGAATAAAAACTTGGAAAACTGAAAAGCCAGGGAAATAAATATTTTCCTCTTTTTGACAAAAAATAATAAGCTGTCAATCCAAACAAAGAAAACTCTGTACTCCCATCCCTTGCTATGGAAGGACAAAGATTCATCTATAGCTCATTTATTGATATAAGATGGAGATGATGACAAACTTGACAAAATTAAGTAGACTGAAGTATATGTGAGGAGCAGCCCCATGCACAGGTCAGACTGAAGGGAAGACTGAGATTTCCTTTTGTGGAAAAAAGAGCAAGCAGGATGCAGACAAAGGTGGGGAGCTGAAGTTAACATAGCTACAAAGCAAAAGTGGTACAAGTTAAGAAAGTAGACGGGGTAGGGGAGAGAAAAAGAAAGGCTACCTTAGCTGGAAAAGTGGATCCCTTTTCAAGTTCTCAGACAAGACTGGTACAGTTGGGATGGACAAGAATGCTTTGTACTTGGAGGTGAATAAGAACTTTTCTAGATCTTCTCAAGAATGCCAGTAGTGATAAACTATTGAGGAAGTACAGAAGATATCCTGATAAGGAAACAGCCTGACTTTGAAGGTCCAGGACTGACATACAAGGGATGCAGACATCAAGGGTGACACATAAGGAGTGGGATGTCATCCTGCAATTTTGACATGGAGTACTCTCTAGATATGCCCTATTACCATTACTTAGAAATGTTAGAAATTTAAACCTCAGCAAATCAAGAAATGCAGGATTTTCATCATTATGCTGGAACCCAGAACTGTCAGAAAGCCATAAGTATGTCTGTGTGATAGGTGATTCTGTCTGCCAGAAAGCTGAACACTTCTTCCAAAACTCTGCACTGCCTGAGTGGGAGTTGGAGAGGAGCTTATACAATTTTAATAGTTTGAAACAGTGCTTACATTTAAAAGCAGGAGCAGGTTATTTACAGTGCAGCCAAGTTTTCAAGGTGAAGAGGAAGAGAAATCACAGAAGATATTTTACTGGGTGCTTAGAGATGTGCACAGGACAGTATGGCAGCTGAGAGAAAAGGAAAGACAAGCCTGTTAACTAAGCTCTTCCCTTTCTTACTTTGCTTCTACTCCTTTCATATACTCCTTGTCTCTCATACAACTTCTGCTGCAATTATTCATTCTCTCTATCTCTGTTTTAGTTCCTTGACCCCATTTGACATCCTTTGTTCTTTCAGCCCCTCATAGTGTTCTGGAATCCAATGCTCAGCTGCAGCATGCAAATGCTGACACCCCTAGTTTGGGCCTTCAGCTTTCTGAGAGCAGTTTAGCAACCCTCCAGAGAAACAGTTGCTTGTGCTCCTCTCTCCTGCCTCTTCCATCTCCCAAAATACCATTGTTCTCCAGAAAGATGGAGCAAGTACATTGGCTTCTCCTTGCCCCAAGGTTGATAGTCTGGCATACTATGCCAGGATAGATCACAGAGTGCTCTGTAAAGGGCAACGTGGAGTGTCACTGAATGACTACAGCCTTGTCCCATCTGCCAGAATTAGCATCAGCTCAGCTGCCCTTCCACTCCTAACACAGCCAGCTCCAAGCAGTGTGTAAGCAAAGCACCTACATCCAAGCAAAGATGTAGATGAATGTAAAACAGAGACTCCTGTTTTCAAATGTCATGCAACCACCCTAAGACCTTCAAACATGTGTGGAAGTCTCTCAAAATCCTGTGGAGATAATCAGTGGCATAGGTTCCCTGAGACTAGTCAATAAATCAGTATGGGCATTGGGACTGTACTGAACCAGTGTATATCAGCTCTCTGGGGACAGTCAAACAAATAGACACTTATTTTAAAAAGGAATATTATAGGCAGCAGAGGGCTGGGAGAAAAATCTGCCCAATCCATACCTCCCAAAAAAACATCTGTTCCAATTTGAACCCTCAGCCATTAGGGCAAGAAGCCCTAAAGTGCTGAAGAGGCTCTTACCAGGGGTTCTCCACCATTTGAACACCAAGGCCCATTTTGCCTTTTCTAGGACTTTACCATATCCCTAAAAATAAGTAGAAAGAAGGCAGAAACCACCTGGTTATTTCTCTTCATTCCTTCTGATGAGCCGTCGGCAATAGGCAGGACCACCCTGTCCCCAGCAATGTGGGCAGCCCACAGCACCAACCCGTATTATTATAAGTGCTGTGTTTGAATCTGTGATAATGCACAAACTACTTTTCAGCTCTACATCTCAAAGAAGGAAAGAACAATGCAGAGCTCTCAGTTGCATAAATACTTTTCTCTTGCCAAAGAATCTTCTCTGGATAAGCATCTTGCATTTTCATCCCAGACAGCAGCTTCCTCTCCTCAGAAAGCAGGCATCTTTAACTTAGTTTCCCACTGTATTCTGGATATTGCATTAATAAAGGAAAAAGAGATTATATGAGGGATCCAATTTCTCAAGCATAAATTCCTGCAATGTCTGTGCTCATGGTGCACTTGTGATATGCTAACTTTACCAACATGAGCAGTCACCTCTCAGGAGTCACTGTCTAATTTAATATGACCCTGAATCACTGTGGGGCAATGGGTTCACCTCCAGGGCACCTGGCTGTCATATGGGGAGATTTTTTAATCTGAAATTTTTAATAAATATTTTCAAGATTAAAAAAATACATTCCAGTGCATTTATATCAACTTTACAATGTATTTGAGGAAAAGGTTTCCACATAACATTAAATGAAGTATCCATTTGACTAAAAGGTACCAGGGCTCTCTACAGTGTTGGAAAAAGCAAGTGCTATAGATGGCAGCTAAAGATGGCTACAGCATACAGGCTTGTTAAAGCTGAATTACAACTTAACCTCTCCAATTGCTGATTTTTTCATATGCTGTCCTGGAACAGAATTTAATTTCGGGAAATCACTTAAAACAGAACTGATGCTCTGGTGTGAGAACAAAACAAGCCTCCCATTCCTCATTGGTTCCAGTGGGGTTTTTGAGCCTGAAACACTCCCACTTGGCTCAGCTGGTTTTGTATTTAAACTTGAATGCTTTTGAGTCAAAACTAAAGAACATCTGTTCAGCAGTTTAAAGCTAGAGGTATTTAACATTTTCCTTGATGTGCATGATTTGATTCACTGCCTTGTCATACTGATGCCACTGGAGGGGCTTCACACGTGATTTAGAAGACAGCTCAGCAATGCAGGACACCCAAGATGGCATGTGAGCAGGCAGTATGCTCTGGGCTGGTGCAGGGCCAGGAGCCACAGCTTCTTTAGAGAGGCATTTGTGAGAGGCAGTAGCTGTCAGCTCCCAGTTCAAATTGAGC
>NW_008611522.1:0-17420 GCF_000691845.1 Merops nubicus | reverse complement strand
AGCTGCTACTTTCAGAGAGCCAAAGTGCCTCTCATTAGCTGACCAGCTGCAGGACACTCATTCCTTGGGAGGCAGGACTGCCTGGGTCCAGACAGGTTTCCACAGGAACACATATCCTTTTTTTTTAGCAGAGAAAAAAACAAAGCACTTCCAGGCAATCAGTGTAGCCTTCTTTATCCTCAGTCGCAGGAGTGCCTCTCCTCATTATTACCACTTAGACCTCCAAAACAGGCTTGCTGGAGGGTGGGGCACGCAAGCATATACATTTTCTTAAATTTAAAAACTCTGAAAAAGTGAAAATATTTGTTGGTTTACTAGCAATTATTAGCTGGACTGTTTCTACTTAGTCAACTATTTTATTTATTGGAGAAATTGTCAGATGTATTTTTTTTAAAGGCTGTAATTAAACACAGGCAGGAGTCTTTAGAGTATTCAAAAAGCCTTCTGCTTCCCATTAACTAACAGCAAATACCAAAAAAGGGAGGTGGAGGGGTTTATGTCTACACCTAGTTTTAAGTGTAAAAGTATCTTGAAGGGCAAAGGCACACACTATACTTAGTGATCTCACCTTCATGCTATAGGTGGAAATTAATTCCTTCCAAGCTGGAGTTGAAAATTGCCTCTTTCCAAACACGGAAATTAACAGAGGATTAAAGTGCCACCTTTTGCATAAAAATGGGCTTTGAAGATTGATTATGTCATGAGTCATCTTTTATCTTGAGATCAGCCATTTAAATCTGATGCAGGTTGTGCTTTTTCACTAGCACTTGTTATCTAGGTGGAAAAAAAGACTGGATGTTGTGGTGTGGGATGTTTCTAAATCAGTATGTTCTGGGTTTTCCATCTTCTAACCAGTGTTAAATTGCAAATGTCACTGGAGAAAAAGAGGAGGGTATGAAGGCAGCAGAAATAGTAACTCTCCAGAATAAAGAAAATACAGTCTCAAGACCTGATCTTCATCCGAGACAGGCAAATGTTATAAAATACCTTTGTTGCACCAATAAAAAAAAGCCAGAAGAAAATGTTTAGGCACTGTTCATATCACACCACATTATGTTGCCATTTCCACACACAGACTTGTCAGTGTTGAGCTTAGCTGTGAACTACAGATGCTTTTAAAATAAGGGACAGTGGAAAATAGATTCGCTTTCAAGATACACCCTGTAACTGAATGTCTGTCCCCAGTCTCAAAAGGTCTGAGATTTACTACTCCTACAGACAATTTTCCAGCTGCACTAACACTGAGGGAGGGAGAGAACACACTGAGGTGCTCTCGGTCCTTTATCTTTCACGCTGGTTTTGAAATCCCCAAATTGAAATATTTCCTCTGTTTCTAGAGACCAGCTGTTCAACAAGAGGTGGGAAATGGAGGGAGCAACAGACAAGCAGCTTTGAAATCTGCTCATATTGGCATGGCTGGATTGTATTAACTCATCCCTTGTCTGACAGCACGCAAAATATAAAATAATTCACAGAGGATTTTCCCACCTGTGCATTTGTAAGTACATAAAAGGAAATTAGTTACAGTCCATTTTTGCTGTCTCTCCAGTGCTAGACATTAAACCAAGGCTGACTGGTGCGTCCTTGAAGGGGTGAAGGATAAAGGGGCATCCTTTGTTCTAAGTAACAAACTTCAGCAGCTGGGGCTCACCACGTGTGCCACCTTTAGTCGGTTATCGTCTCCTTCAGGAGTCAATGCTGACGTTGTGGAAAGGTGACTAAACTGAGGACAGGCTAATAGCAGGGCAAGTTACAGGCACTGCACCTGGGAGCAGTCACTCACACAACAGAGAGCAACAGAAATACCACACAGCAAACCACCCACTGCTATGTTGCTGAAGAGCATCTTGATACAATCACCACATCAAAATCCTCCAGCATCCCTCAATACAACACCATATCTAAATCCTCCAGCCTCTCTCAAAGGCACCCCTACCTATGTCTTCTGCTGACCACTTGCCCAATATAGAATGATATTATCATCAACAGGCAGAGCAGCAGCCAAACTCCTCCTTCCAATACCAGAGACCCAAAGTGCCAGACAACATGAGGGAGGGAGGAACAAGTCAGTGCACTCACTCACTGCAGTGGAGGTGTAGAAGGGAGCGAGCTGGGCAAGGAGCCAAGCCATGGGAGATGGGAGCAGCTGCCAGGCCCTGAGTCCAGTTATATAACAGGGACTCAGAGACAGCTTCATGCGCAGGCCCTGCCATCCTGGGAACTCCACTTGCTGTGAAGAGTCAGAGAGCCCTTTCAACAGCCAGAACCCTCACACAGCACATCCACCACATAAGCAGACTTCCTAACCCCATTGCCAGCAGAGTCAGCTCTTACAGAAGTGGTTTCCTGCCCTGCCTCCAAGCTAATGTGGAAGGTGGGGGCACCTGGTGGTGATCTCCTAATCAGTTCCCACCCAAGGCTGACCAGGCCCTGGGTGAAAACCAAGCAGGAGGGTCTTTCTGGCCTGGTTGTGGACATCATTCATATGCCAACCCTCATTCAGGGCTGGGAGTTTAACCCCAGCACTTTACTATAACACACCCAGGCTAAAGCCTGGAAAACCTCCTTGGTAAGTGCTTTTACATGGCCTCATTGCTATGTAAATTTTAGTGTTTTGCATTCACATGCTAGGCTAATACCACATAAAATTTTCATATAAGCATTGCTGTTCATCTGCTCTTATGAGGGAGAATGTGATGTTTGGGGAGCTTTTTTAGTTGTGTATGATGCTTCTGTGTTAGACACAGAAGGCCAAAAACTTGCTTTTCAATGTGGAGGGATGAGTAACTAAGATGATTCTTAGCATCTAGAAGGGTGGTGTCTTCAGTCTGTGAGCTACTCCCCAAAAATGCACCTACACTAGCAGTTATGACTGAGATGAAGGACCACATGCCCTCAGCCACCTAGGCAACCTTCCCTGGACCTCTATCTTGCTAGTCAGCACCAGCTTCCACATTGTTCTCATTAATTCTCCATCCAGCCTTGTCTATAAATTGTCTTTCTCCATCAAATCTCATCTCTAGATACGATCAGCAAAGACAGGAGGTGTAGTGCCACGTGAGATCACAGCTTACCACTACTCGTACTTTCAAGCTGCAGCATCAAGATGAAATAAGCATAGAATATAACTCCAGAAAAGCTTCTGGACTCAGACTGGATGGCTGTTGAGGCTTGTACTTAGGGCATCTCTTTAGAGGTGTCCACTGAGTTTGGCCTTGAGAGTGACCCTAATGTTTTCTATAATTCTTAGACATATTCTTATCCTTTCTGTGCTTCTATTCTACAGCTGGCAAATGAGGCTAACTGGAGTTCTCATCTCTCTCAAGTTAAAAGGCTTTATTACCCTTGTGGTAAAAAGCCTAACAGTGCCTCAGGAACAGTAGTTAACTCTGACCAACATCCCAGAGCAGTGTCATTTGCAGTTTCCAGGCCAGGCCACGGAGCAGCTGGGAAATCATGACTGAGACCTCGAGTGTGGGCATGGGAAGCCAGTGCAGAGAGCAGCAAGCAGCTTGATACACGTGTGGGTGTTCTGAGTTGTTAAGGACACACACTGCAGTGTTCTGTAGCAGTCGTGTTTCCTGAGGACTTGTGGCATCATGCCAAGTATACAGCAGCAACCCTACAGTTCTGAGAGCCGGTTATGCTTCAGAATGCTTTCCTCTGCCTCCAGATCTCCTTACCAGCCAAAATGGGACATGGGTATCTCTGGGCATCTGTCCAGAAGCTTCTGACTTGATGCACTCATGCAGCAAAACTCAACTGGTACACTCAGGTCCTTTTCACCTTGGAATTTGCACTGCATGAAGTACTTGCCCTACCTTTGCTGCTCCTTTGGATGCCCACTGGCCTTTTGTCTGCTTACCAAAGCAGGAAGTGCCTAACCAGGAACAAAACCCCAGTTAAAGGCTGACAGATCAATAGCATCTGCCAGATACTATTGGCTTGGGCTTCTTAACAATCATTACAGCTAATGTGTTAAGCTCTGTAGGTAGGAGTGAAGTCACACCACTGAGCTGAAATTTAACCCTTCTTCACATTTCCAGAAGTCAATCAGACTGACATTGAAACAACGGAATTAAATCACCAGACCTTGGTCTGTTCCTGTTTCTATTTAGAGGTGATAAACAGTTGATAGCACATAAGATCTCATCAGCATTCCTTAGTCAGCATGATTGTTCTGGACTTCCTGGCATGCCAACAACCTGAGCAAGTAAGGTTATTTAGGAGCTTAGAGACAGGATGGGTGGAAAAGGAAAGCAGACAATATGCTGCCACCTTTTGGTTCTAGAAATGAGAACAGGTATTACCTGGACAGATCTATCTAGTGGAAAGTAAAAGACATCTATGCTTGTTTTCTGCAATAAATCAACCTGAAAGTCATTATAGTGTGAGATGCATCCCTGCATGTTCTAAATGATTGCTGTGAGCTTAGCTCACATATTTCACATTTGTTCAGTCTTGTTTGGACTACTTAATAATTATCAATCAATAATTAATAATGTCTCTCATTTAAAATACCTGGGGTTGAGTTCACTCACCTAAAAATAATGATTTGCATAGCTAAACCAATTTGAGGAACACAGCTGCAGAAAGAGAAGGTACTTAAGATCTCCTGAATTAGTATCTTGTAGAAGTAAGTTACTGCATGCCCTAAGTCCTGTTTGGCTCTTTCTGTGGGCACACACAGTTAAGGCAGCCTGACACTTCCCTTTCCACACTCGTTATTGGTACGATCAGTACGTTACAACTTTTAGCTAGAACCCTCTGAGTGAGATTGGCTGTGCTGCCTGGCTGCTGAAGACCCAAAAGGTGTTTTGTTTGCTTGTTTATTACAATGTTGGTTCAGCTGTCTACAAGAATAAAAGATGGAAGAATACCCATCTTAATAAATGAAATGCAATATTGTTCTGTTAAAAAGTTTAGGCACCTTCTAGTTCAATGTGGAGCCTCGAAATTTAACAGAGGAGCCTTCTGTATCAGGGATGTGCTTCTCACTGCTCCTGTGAGTCACTGCACAAACGTGGGCCAAGAGATGAGCCTTTGAACAGCTGAGCTCAAGCACGTTCTGTAAAGATTTATGGGAGCTTGTGAGCTCTAGTCCTTGAACGTCCTGTTACTCTCAGCTCCCATGTGCCAGAGGACCTTTACATTTATTCCACATACAGATTCACTGAGTGTGCATCACCCTGGGGCACAAAAATCCATCAAACACTTGATCTTCTGTTTCTCAGTGCTGGCACCGAGTTCTCAGTCTCTTCTCCTGGTGTATGGGTAATGTAAAGGGGGATCCTGGCTGCCTGTACTGCTGAAGGGACAGGAATTCTCTACAGTGTTGGTAGGCCTGTAATACCCTATACCAGTGACACATTGATCCTTGAGACCTGAAGCCCTTGATAGTCTGTAAGTCCTAGCTCTAGGACTACTTGATAAGAGCGCTCAAGGTCCCTCAGGTGGAACACTAGGACAGCATATCCTAAGGGTGTCTGGTCATGAGATCACCTTACAGGACACTGTTCCTGCAGCCTGTGCAGAAAGCAGAATGCACAGGTGTGTGCACCTCCCACCTGGAGCAACCCCAGTCACTCAACCACGAGCAGAGCTGTGCAGCAGACCTGAACCAGGCCCTCATGCCACATCACGCCGTTGTTACACGTCACACATGGGTGCTTATGCAAAACATCCCTGTCTCAGGAAATACTTGCAGACCTTTAGTACCCTAAAAGTGCCACCCCATACTGCTGCACCATGCTCCAAAAGCTGGGATTTACAGAGCACCCTTGCACCTTGAGGATTTCTAGGCTCTCCTGACAATTCAATGAGTATCCAGAGGACCACTGACATGAGCAAACCACTAGGAATTATCTTGTTTATGCACTGACCACTCACTGCCAGTCCCAGCAGAGGCACTCAACAGCTTCACAGACACTGTCCTATAAAGATCAAGAAGCTGAAGGACAGGTATGAGAAAGCTGGTGGTAGGAATTTTGAGGCAAGACAATCCCCACCTATGTGTCATCACTTCTTCCGGGGGTTTAGAGCTAAACCCATCAGGAAAAGGAAGAGAGGAACTGATTTTATCTTGCTCTTTTTAAGGAGGGAAGTTCTGCACTGATTTATGGAGCAGTGCCACTCAGCCTCTCAGGGTGGAGGGCATCCTGCTATCTTTCACAGGTTCACATCATGCCCTTCCCAATCTGTTTCAGTGGTGGGAAGGAAAGAGCAAGTCACATCCTTCCAGAAGTAAATGAGGCCTCCTTTTCCTACCAGTAAATTCCCCTAAGCCTCTTGGCAACCAGAACTCCTTCTCCCATCTCAGCATACATCTTCCACGCATGGAAGATTTGTCCATCTTCTAAGAGTTACCTTTTTATCCATTTACCCACACGCTCAGCACCAGCACAGACCAAAGCAGTCACTGAAGGCACATCAGGTTAGAGAGGCAGGGAAATACCTGAACCATCAAGCATGCTAGAAACTCTCACAGAGATGGGTTTGTTGGGGTTTTTTTTGTTTTCTCTCCCTCTGCAACTTTTCCATCATTTTTAGGGAAGCATATCTAGCTTGTTGGTATAGAACTGTATATAGCTACTCAGTGCACAGAATGGATTGTGGTATGGAGATGAGTCAGGACTGGGTAATGAATCAGATCTTGTCCAGAGGAAACTGTTCTTTTTTGTTGCAGAAAGAGAACACAATGACTGTGGGAAGAAAAAAAGTGGCTGCTGGCGAAGGCGTTTGAATGTTGCTCAGAAGGCCTGGATTCTATTTTTGTCTTTTGCTTAGACTACTAAATTAGCTACTTAAACCCCCATTTTTCATCAACTGGGTGCAGGGTTTTGCTGAAAGCCTAATTTCTAACCTTGTGCTTTTATGGCTAAAAATGTAGCTGCAATGTAATGTAGTAATTTATGAGGATGTTATCAAAATACATAGAATTCTGCTTGTGAAACTCTCAGCTCCTACACAGCTGTATACCACCAAGTCCATAACAAAATTACTAACTCTGTCTTTGGAGCAGGATTTGAACAGCAAGTTCAAAGGCATGGAGTCCTGCATCAAAGAAGAACAAAACACTGAAGAGCTGCTCATTAAGTCACTGCCATCCTTTCTGTGCACTGAATGGGCTCATGTCATTAATGACTACCTTGCAATCAAATGCAAGGGGAGGCAAATCAGAGTTCTGCAAACAACATGAATTCTGGCATTTTCAAACTAGAGAATGCTTGACTTTGCAGCCTTGAAATCTTTTATATGAACTTTGAGTGGAATTTAAAGATACATTATGTAAAACAAAGCATTAAGAACCATAAAAAGAATCCCTATATATTAAAAGTGCATTAAGACTGATTTTTTTTTATATATTTAACTGATAAGACTGATATTTTTAACCCTGATTATTGTAGATTAGTTTAAACCTATACATTTATCTGAGCAAACTTTATCATAATATTAGAATTGTATAAAGGTCCACAGAGTTTTGAACTAGTTGAACTAAGCTACTGCCCAACAGTAATGAGGTTGTGGAACTGTGTATAAACAGACCTAAGATAATAATATGAGACATTTAAAGAGATAGGGAAAGTATAAATTAATATAGAGTATTTTGCTGTTTTTCTAATTATTCTCTTTGGAACACTACACTGATGAAATGATGCCTGTAGCTAACATATTAGAGCACCTGTATCCCATGCTTCTGTGCATAAAATTGACACAGTTGGCCCTGGGCCTGTGGCACTGCAGCAGGTCGGTCTTACAGCTCCTTCTCTGTATTCACCAGGATATGGTTTGTTTGAGCTGTCAGTAACAGATCCTGCCTCTTACGTTCAAGCTCTAGGAGGTAAAACAATCCCAGTACATCAGCCAAGAAGACAGGATCACACAATCAGCTGTTAGAAAACTAAGGAATTCCATGTTAATGATTTTATACAAAAGATCTCTCTATATGCCCACATTCATCTGTCCTCAGACTTCATATAGCTGCCAGAAATATGTTTTCCAAAGACCTTTAACTGGGTTTACCTATGCAAGTGTGGCTGAACTGCCCTTCTCTCAGCTTCCTCCCTGGATTCCTGCAAGCTCTTCTGAAAAGCTGGTTCTGGAATTAATTTTGTAAAGGTTTGTATGTGAATCATCAGGACCTTTACCATTTCATCTGTGAACATTTTAACAGTGAAAAGGCAAATAGCGAATGACAGTAAAACAAAAAAACCCTTAAATCCACCATTGTTTTCATGTTCATCACCACCCCATGCTCGGCTGGGATCAGCTTTCCCTTTGCTTGCTCATTCCCTGTTCTGCATTTTCCTGCCATGTTGTCAAATGTGCAAAGAACTGCTTTATCTCTGCCCCACCAGCATCAGCATTTTACCACGTTATTCCCCCAATTACTGTGTAAAGGTTCTGTGTAGTCTGCAGGTTAGGACTGTGATATTTCTATTCCAGTTTCAAGGCTTGCATTTTAAGTGCCAGGATTGAAGGAGATCTTTACAAGGTACGTGGCAGCTTTGGATTTGGCAGTTTGCAAAAGAAAAGCTGGGTGCCTGGGTGAGTGGGGGAGTTCCTTTCCTTGTGCTGTGCCACTGGCTATGCAGCTGAGATCCAGTCGCACTGCTGGGCTCCCCGTGTGCCAGCGCACGAGCTGCTCCACTCAGGCACAGGGAGTGACACACTCACCACGACATGGGACAGCAGAGTACCAGGCACTCCATTATACCTGACAGCCAGACTGCTCTGTGTTCACTGTCTTCCTACTATGCCTGATCTGCTTGCCATTAAACTTAATGACAGTCTCCTATTGATTTTAAAAGGTAGCATTTGAAGAGATTCTAAGAAATAATGTGAAAATTGCTATCATTAACTTTTTTCCAAAACATTTACTGAATTTTTTTTTTTTTATAACTACTAGGGAGGTTTTAATTTTCTTCTTGTTTTTGTCTTTCCTCTTTTTGCTCTTCTCGCTCCCTCCTTCAGTTTGAAAATCTAAGTCCATAATGTCACCTTTGAAAAGGGCTTTGGGAGCTGTAGATCAAAAATTCTTCTAAGTGTCAATACAATCCATTTCAAAACATCTTCCTTCAGACTAATTTACATGACTCAATGGTAAAAAAGGGATTAATAGATTAAGCTGGATTTAAACATCTCCCTCACTGAAAACTGGGAGAAGTATAACATTATTTTTAACACCAGCTTTCTGCTCCTTGGTTTAGTCCAGCTGAATTTCAAAAGAAGAAAAATGTAGACTCAAAATCACCAATTAGATGCTGGAAAACTGAGTTACAGACCTGCATCATTGAGTTTTCTTATCTGGTCCTAATCATATAATTTAATCTGTCCTTGTCCTTAGCTGAATCTTATAAACTGTTAGAATCCTTTCTACCAGGGATTGATTCAGTAAAAGACAATGGCAGTTAGAACCATACCAACAGATACAGTTCATGTAAACCAAATTTATGCCTTCTGAAGCTCCCTTTAAATATGTCCGTTGGCACATCATCTTAGTTACTAGAATACAACAAAAGTCTTGCTCAAGTTATAATAATAACTCTTTTTTAAAGTAAGAAAATTCTCAGCACATCAGATTGAAACAAATAATAATAATCCAAAATCCATGGAAAAGTAAAATTGTTTCAAAATGACTTTATTTGGCCTATAATGGACATGCAATATCAGTTTGTACTGAGAGTAGCAATGTCTCAATAATTCATAAACAATCACATAGTAAGTACTGCAAGTTTGCCTGCAAAAACTGCAAACTTTTAAGTTATTATTACAGTTCTGGAGGAAATACAGCCATGCTGAGAAAATCTATGTTTATCAGCTTTACTATGGTTGATAAATATTAACAAATGGACATATGAAATGACATAATAAAATGTGTCCATTTAGAAATCTTCCTTCATCCATTAAGCTTAAGATAACTCATAACTGAAAACGATTAGAAGATTTATAATAATTTTCACTGTTCTCTACATCGATCTGTAGCTGTGTAGAGCTAGTAATTTTGCCCTGCTTATTTGGATTTTCCTCATAGCAATGAAAACCAGAAAAATAAAAAACTTTGAAGAGTCATGTAGAAACATAAAAATGGATGGAGAAAGTTCACTGGCAAGAAAAAATCTTGAAAAGCTTTTAGTTCATTTTATCTTTAAGTGACTATAGTTCAAGTTCACAGTATCCCTTAAACTATGACAGACATTTTGAACTAAGCCAGACTCTTCAGCTATGCATATCTTGATGTGCTCTCTGGAGGTCTCTGTAATTTTTTTCTACTATAATCTGTGTTTTTCAAAAAGACTCCAGTTCCAAAGCAGCATCTGAACTAATGCTAGAGATCTTAATAGGCAGGCACTAATTGACACTGACTGTTTATTCAGACATTTTATTGGAAAGCATGAATGCATTTGAAATTTATTGTGGGTCAATTTGTATAATTTTTACTTATAACAAATTGCATCAAATTACATTTTTTTGTGTGTGAATTCTCTGGCTTTATATTGTACTACTATTGGAAATTCTTTGGAAAAAGTACTAGTCAAATAACACCCATTAGCTCAAGCATGTCTTACTAAAACACTATCCTGAAGCCATCATTCTGCAATTACTATGTGGTTCCACTGATAAAAAAATCACAATTTTGCTGGTCACCCAGACTGTCCTTTCTATCACTTACTGATTGCCTCTACAGGCTGAATCACTGGTGCTCCAGCTTCTGACACATTCCTGTACCAGCAGACCCATGTCTGTACAGTCAAGCCTCAAGCATCAGTGTGGTCTGGTACTCAGCCCTTGATGTCATTGTCCTTGGAAAACCAGTACATGATGTCCCTCTGGGATTCTGCCCAGCAAGCTGTACAATACAGAAGCAAACATCAACAAATGAAGGAAATAATTGGAACATAAAGAGATACTGCCACATAGAAGCTCACTTTTAATTATAAGAGTAAGAAATACATCAGCAGTAACTCTGGAAAGGTCACTGGGTCAGGAGCTACCATTAAAAGCAGGAAATTTTGTCTTTGGAAGTTATCAACTTCTACATTCAAATACTTCTATCTTGTGTTGCTACCAATGCTGATACCGACCAGGATCCAGAGCAAGCAGAGATGGACTGTGAAACCCACATCTTCCATTCACTCACAAATATGGAAATCTAGCTGGGAAACTAGAAGGCAGCAGCCCTTGACAGAGCAGTGAGATTCTGGAAGTTTTCTGCCTTCAGCAGAAGGGTAAAACAATCAAGCTAGTGGCAAAATGGAGCTTAACAGTTTATAAAAAGACTGATGTAATAATGCTGCAGATGACAGCAATTGGTGATGTAGGAGATCTCATCCAGTCCTACAGTCCTGAGTTCTGCAGGCATAAAGAGTGATAAAAAATTAAAGAAGATAAAGAACAATTTCTGAAACATAATAAAGAGAGAGAAAAAAAGAGACAAACATATGGATCTTGGCAAGCAAAGTCCCTGGAGGTAATGAAAAGCAATGCAGTCTTTCTTGAAAACTTGGTGACTTTCTTGTCAGAGATCACAACACTGTCTCAATGTGGCTTGATGCCACTGCCTTTAATATCCCTCGTCGTGCAGCACAATTTAACTGTGGTGGCTGCTGTGCTTTGCTGCTTCTAGCAAAACGGCAATACCACATCTCATACAGCAAATGCCATGGGATGTCAAGTAACAGATGATTCTGCACGATGCCCTTGAATCCCTTATCTACAAAGCAAGGCCCTTCTACCATTTGGTCCTATCATCCTAAGCAGAGACAATTCAACACATTACACAGGCACAAATACATGGCTCTGAAAGAACCAGTTTATTTGTGTGCAGCACTTTGTCTTTTAGGTCGTAGGGGGTTTTTAAAACCCCTAATGGGTTTTAATTTTGCACATTGTTATGCCTAATTAATGATAGTTGTACTGCTCACGGTGATTGTGTTCTTGTTTATTAAAAAGTAATTGAGAAGCTAACTGAGCTCTGCATTCAGAGGTTTGCTTTACATAACCATTTAAATGCCTCTTTTTGTTACAAGAACACATTAAAAAACTTACTAAAACCAAGAGTACAAGAAAGGCAGTGCAAGAGGTGGCAAAGGCAAGTGCTCCTATGTCTGTGGAAGCAGCAGTCATGGCTGTAGGTAGAGATGACCAGATAAAGCCACAGGAATCCTCTTCAGCCAGGCCCACCAGCCCCAAGAGCAAACAGCCTTTTGATGACCTCTGAGGTCAAACATAGGAAGCAAATAAGACTCTAGTGAAATCTGGAAGTCCCACTAATCAGCCCATATGTCCTGCTAGCTAGGAGAGCAGCAGCTTCTTCAAAGCAGCGCTCACTAACGAAGCCAGGGCAGCCCTAAGGAGGATGCGCTTCCAGCCCGCCCATCAGCTGCTGCTGGGTGGCATGTGGAGATGGGGAAAAGCAGAAGGGCAGTTCCCAGATGGCTCTTTCCTCAAGCATGGGACCACTCACGTAGGTATGCTGCTCCGCAGTGACTTCAAGGAAAGAGTTTCATTGCTGCTGATAACCTTTAATTTCCAAGCCTCATTAGCCACTACTAGATGTCAGAGCCCATGAGTGGCAGTGTAGCACACAAAACTGCTCTAGAGCAAGACAGAAAGGAAACGACTGGTTTGAGTTCTACCTCTCAATCTTCGTGGGCCTTTACCATCTTAGGTCTGAAGCCACTACACCACTTCAAAGTTTATTTTTGGAAAAAATAATTACAGAACTGTGTGGCTGAAGTCATAAGAGGGTATCATGGCAATGTAAGCATAATCCTGGACACAAGCAGCCAGAAGGAGCACCAATGCAATTATCATTGCCCATCATGCTGTGCCAGTTCACAGGAGAACATGTATCCAGGATACTTTTCATAGCTTTTATCTTTATTTATCTTTATTTCTGCCAGAATAGAGTTACATTGGTTTCAGGAGACTTTGTCTGCCGGCTGGAAGGTAGCTGACTGTGTCATAGCTGACACAAGAGGTTACCATGAGCAAGCTTCCCATTTGACTTGAGAATGTCACACAATCCAGTTTTGTCTGAGTAAATTCTCAGTGTTTCCTTCCAGTTCCCATCTCTACAGCAAAGTTTAAAGCAGGTCAAATAAACTCCCACACAAAATGATACACCCATACAAAATGAAAATGCCTAAACTCATAAAAGGCAACATTTTATGAACTGAATCAGTTTAAAACCATATTGATGATTATTAAAAATGACACTAAATGCCATTTTATAAGATCAGCTACTGCTTAAAGATAATTTAATTGTGCATATAAAGGTAGCAAAATGAATTTTCCTTAAAATTATGTGCACCTTAGACTCACTGACAAAGCTCTGTTGCCAGTTAAGATAAAGGATATTAGCCTGTTACTACGACTGGTTACTCCATTAAAGCCCCTGTCAGCTCTAAAGGTCTAACCAAACAGACAACATATGAATCAGCCTGGTAACACAGGATAAAATTTGTCCTCTTCAGAATGCTTCAAAATTCTTAGAAATTGTACTGTGAAAACATACTGAAATATTGAATGTACCCAAAAGTTGTGGTGCTTGGAACACCAGTTACAAACACAAAAGGAATAATAAAACTGCAGAAAAGCTGAGTGGAAATGCTGGGGAGCAGGAGGACAGGGTATGGTAAGACACAACTTACTGCTCTGTCTGCCTCCTTGGACTTGCCCCTGTCACTGTGGCAGGAATCACAGCCTAAAGCCTCACTGGCTCAGAAACTGCCTGACTGGGCACTGCAGGATGAGACTCCAGCAGGACCCTAGTGCCACTGCTAATGCTAACACTGTGTTCATTGCACATGCCTCAGTGCTTCCTAAAACACAGTAAAGCAGCTTCTTGTTCACAGAGAGCTGAACGCCCACGCCCGTGTGAAATCCCTGCCTATCAGCGCAGCACTCCTGGAGTGGGGTGCCCAGCTGAGGGGCAGTGCTGCCCTCCCCCAGGCCAGGAAAACTCCAAGCTCTACCCCCATAACGTCCTGCTGAGGACACACAACTGCTCGGAGTCTGAGGGGTCACGCAGCACGCTGCTCTCAGCAGTGCAGGAACAAGTCAACCCAGCATATCCCATTTTCAACAGGTAGTGAGACAAACTGCAGGTTGGAAAATTCCTAGAGGAATTCCTAGGGTTTGGCATGAGATTAAGACATATCTCTCTTAATTATAAAGTGGATTTAAAGAGATGAATCCTTGCCTACATCTGGTTTTGATTTGAATACTGTCACAAGCTGGGAAGCAAATCTAGGGTGTCTCCCTCCAGTCTATCTTACAGCATATCCCAACTCTTCTCAACCATTTAAAGTCATGGGATCATAGAATGTTTTGGGTTGGAAGGGTCCCCCAGAGGTCAGCTAGTCCAGCCTCCTTGCAGTAACCAGGGACAACCCCAACTAGCTCAGGTTGCCCAGAGCCCTACCAAGCCTGACCCGGCATATTTTGAGGGATGGGGCCTTCTCTCTGGGCAGCCTGTTCCAGTGTTTCACCACCCTCATAGTAAAGAACTTCTTCCTAGTATCTAACCTAAATCTACCCTGCTCTAGTCTAAAACCATTGCCCCTCGTCCTGTCTCTACATGCCCTTGTAACCAGCCTTTTCCCAGCCTTCCTGTAGGCCCCTTCAGGGACCGGAAGGGCACCACAAGGTCTTCCTGGAGCTTCCTCTTCTCCAAGCTGAATTTGATATTCAATAGCATCAACTTTTTGAAAAACGGACTCGCAACTTAGAGGACAGTTAACTGTGTAATGCAACATCATGTGGGATATAAAGCACTTCCAGAGAAATCAAGTGCATCCTTTCTAGCTCCAAGAATCCCTGAGGAATGGGCAGTTTGATGTTTGTCATATTACTCTGAAAACCACTAATCAAGCAAAACAAAATTTAGGTAAAAAAATAAATAAAGCTTTATTATATTCCAACAGAAAATGAAGGTACTAGTAACTAGGCAGGATAAAAGCATTCTCTTGACAAGTCGCTGGCACTTTTCAGTTAACAGCTGACAGGGAGGAATTTGCAGGTTATAGGACCAGAGCCAAACTGACTATGCAAAACCTCATATTCCAGACACCACAGAATAGGCTCCTTTTTTTCATGTCACATAAGAACATAAAAGTGGTTACAGGAGCTCAGACTAGATGGCTGTGCAGCTCAGTGTTTAATACTTAACAGTATCCAAAAACAGATTCCCTGAGGAAAACATAAGAACAAAGAAAGTATGTAACAATAGTCCCTTAGTTCCCACCACTGTGCAGTTTGGCACTGCCTGAGAACGTTGGTACCTAAGCCCATGCGAAGGTTACAGAACAAAGCTGCCCTCTCAAAAAAATGTTCAGTCCACGTGAACTGGTAGAGTGAGGCTGGACGCTTTGCACTACAGAGCTGTTGGGCATTTATCAGGTCTGATGCTTCAAAACCATTTGTGCCATCTCATGGAACCAGTTTAACTCTCTGCATTAGCTACTGCTTGAAGATAACCAGCTGCACAAGCCATTGCATTTTTGCTAATTTACTTTCTCCAACCCACCTTTAAAAGGAGTTGGTTACTTTTCTCACTTTTGAAGGTGAGGAGAAAACAACATTGCTACCTTTCCTTAACCAGGCTTGTAGCTTTTTGTAATAAAGGATTATACAGTTTCCAAAGTAGCTGACAGCAGAAAGCAGAGTTAAGGGTAAAGTATTAAGCTATTCCTCACCAAAAGGTTTGGGGGACCTTGCACTTTTTATTTTTAGAGTCCATACCCTTAAGTAAAATCAGACCTAAATCTCTCAAGGGCTACGTAAGGTACCCCAGGTAACCTGAAATCCAAAGCTCCCTCTCCTGCCATGAAACAAACAGTTCCAGTGAACTGGATGGGATTTTGCACTACAGTTAAGCATGTACCTAAATCTTATCAATACTGGTGCCTGCTTCGAACATCTGGGTATAATTAATGGAGGATAAAGGTTATTAGTGATGGTGACATGTTAATTACATGTCTAAACTAAAACCATTCCTATACAGCTGTTTTTAATCTTTTGCTTTAATTAATTGCTTATTCTGTTTTGAATTTAATAATTTATCCCAACCTCTTATTTACAGGTTTGTTTGTTTGTTTTGTTTTTTTTTTCTTCTGTACAAACCAAGAGATAAATAATTACTTGTAGATAAATAATTCTCCCACAATTATCTACTGAACTAACATACTACAATAGAAATCAACTGAAATTCTGGGCAGAACAATTTATGTGCTAGACAGATCAACTCTGATTTTGCTGTTCTAAAATGTCAGCTGACTACATACACAAGTTTTGTCTTAAATCATATTTGCTTTGAGTATACGTTGATATTATCAATAAAATGCATGTGTGTGTATTTGCACACAGATTTTAAATTATTAACTGTGGACAAAAAAAAATCTCAATGGACTAATATATAATTTATTCACATTTAAATTCTTTGCTCTAAAACACTTCCACAGGGATAAAAGTGCTCCATAGCACCCAAGAGCTGCAGAGAGATTTTGGATACAGACATTTTGGATATTAACAGAAGCTGGGAACAAGCATAAAATATAACACTCCACAACAACACACTGAGGAAATATAAAGCACCTCTGCAATAATTGTTCTGCTATCCTAGAGCAATCAGGCTGTAAACAACCTCCTTTACAGGAAGAACATGGTAAAGAAACGGTTCTCATTCAAAAACCTTGGAGAATAGTAGGAGGTAAATTTCCTATACACTCTTACAACTCCCGTGCTTTAATTTCAGTTAGGAAGACACTAAAATGGACCAGTCATGCCGCACTTGAAAAACTGAGTCTTCTGGGATTTAAGCAATTGATTAATTTTTCATATTTAAATAACAATGAGCTGAATCACAAGGGAATATGAATGTACGCATACCACCCCCCGATTTCTGAGTGCCTACTGCTAGCGTTACAGACACTGTGGTAACCGCCTACATTTCTGAAGCACCCCACACAAAAAACTCTGGGGGAAAATTATGAAAATGACCCTGAACTCATGTCAAATCGCAGCACCACGGGGGATGGTTCCCTACCTAGAGCCGGGACCGGAAACTGCCCTAGCTGGTCTGCTTGAGAAGAAACCCAAGGATTGACAGGACCCGAAGAAATCACGGAGGTGGGTGCACTCTAAGATGCTATTAGCTCTAGTAAGCTCACATGGTGCTGGATGGGAGAAACCTGTTGCCTTTTCAGCGCAGGCCGACAAGGAGAGAGCAACAGGGGTGCTGGCAGGGCCCGGCGTACCCACCCCCCACGGCCATGGGGGCTGCGAGGAGAGGAGACGTGGCGCTGTGCCAAAGGTCGAGGCCCGGCCCGCGGAGGAAGAGCTGGCGGGCAGACAGACAGATAAGCAAGGAGGCAGGCAGGCAGCAAGGCCCTCGGCCCTCCTCCCGCCTTCCGCGG
>NW_008611521.1:0-6776 GCF_000691845.1 Merops nubicus | reverse complement strand
CCTGCCACTGGGGTTTGAGTAGCCATAATGCTAGTCACAAGGGTTAGAATAACTGCAGTGACTGCCATTCTGTTTTTAGGTCCATGTCCCAGTTAGAAGGCAGAGTTGTGTTCCTCCTCCCTTATCCCTTAGTTTTCCCAGATGGAGAGAGAAACAAAGGAAGGCAGGGGTAATAAAGGTCTTGTACGGATTGAAAGTTAACAAAAGTGAAATATATTATTTAACAGGGAACAGGAAGGAAGAAGGGTAGGGGTTTAAACAGGGTAAAGGGGTTATAGGAACAACGAAGCAAGGAAGGGTGAACTTCCAAAAATACAAAACCAAAACGCTGTGCTGAGGCTCCCCAGTACTGGATCTCGCTGGATTGAGGTGGATTGAAGCTGGATGCACAATCCTTGAATGTGGATGGAGGCAGGGAATGAGTCTGGAGATCAGGCCCAGGTCCCAAGATTGCCACCGCCACGTGCAGCACAGGGAACCACAAACAGCAGCAGAGCAGCCTGTCTCAGGCCGAAGGTCCCAGCAGAGAGAGAGGGGGGCATGTCTCCCTTCCCCCTTTATAGACCTTAGCAGGAAGTCCCGAAGACAGGAAGAGGGGAGTGGGAATGAAACAGGTCTCCACCCCTTTCATTCAGGCTCGCTCCTGGTTTTAGATTTCAAATCTCCACCCCCCAGGAGCGGCAGTAATTTCAAACCATCACAATCCAGAGACCTTCTCTTCCCCCTGAGGGCACTGAATAGTGTTGAAAAGGATTTGGTAAGCAGGGGCTTACCCCCAGCACGTTGCAGTCATTTGCATCTTTTGGGCATTGCCCGGTTGACAGCATACTTTTCCAAAGTATTTTACTAGTATATCAGGCTTCTGCAGTTGTTCCAGAGCGAAATTCCAAAACATTGGAGATGGCAACTGCCCTAGGCACTTTCCTATACTCTCCCACACACCCTGCCACTCATAGCTATCCTGCCTTGGGGCAGATCTCTGGGTGGTATGCTTGAAAACATGTTGTGTTACCCTAAACAGGACCTGGGACACATTTAGAAGGCATAGCAACAAGAGCGTGCTGGCTTGGGCATCCCAAGGACATTAAAAATTTTCCAAAGCTGAGTGAGTTTCCTCTCCTGGCTTGCCTATAGACTGAGATCACTACACATACCAGCTTAACTTTGTGTCTAGTGGTATAATTATATCATAGGCTGACAATATCCAGTATAGCAACACAATAGTTCTCATCTGTTTCCCCAAGATGAGGAACATCGCTTACAGGGAACACAGGGTACATAAGGGTTTAGAAAACACTGCCATTGAAACGAAGCTGAAGTGGAGAAATTCACTCAACAGCAAAACGAGTTACCGTTAAGCAGGTATTCTTTATTGCAGCGCTAGGCACAAAGGGGATCACTCCACCTTACATGCGTGCCTCCAAAAGTTGAATGCTAAACTTTTATGCAAGTCACTCATACATATTCATGACAATTCCCAGAGAGCTCAACCCCTCTCCCCGGAGTCATTATAATATATCCACCTCCGTGTCAGCTTGTGAGTTCTCGGTCTCTGCTGCCCTCCAGCGTCCTAAAGTTATTCCTGCAGTTGCTTTGGTGGTCCTTTACTTCCTCCGGGGGTTGTTCTGTAGTCTTCATCACTTGTCCTTTGGATGAACTCTCTCTGCTAGTGGCTTTCAGCATATGCTCGGTACATAAATGTCTACACAAACAGTTCATCATGGCCTTGAGTTAAATACAACCTAAACATTCTGCTACGAAACAACATGCTACTAAATAGTGTTAGTACACGGGTTAAAAGGAATCTGATTAAAGTCAGTACATGGGCCACTTAGTTGCAATGTACAGGGTTCAGTTCAGTCAAAGGACAATTTCTGCTTCTCTTTAAGCCTCTAGCTTTAAGCAAATTTCTGTTAATCAGTTTCTCCCTATTCAGTCCCTCTTTCACCATGCAAACAAACCAACCAACATTGTGAACGTGGTCTATGTAACTAATATTAAAAGTATGTTTTAACACTCTTTGGTCAGATTCTCTTGTTTATCTCAACCCTTCAGGCCCCATGTTTAGCTACAAAAGGGACTGTTGTTGTTTAGCCTCAGCTGGCAACTCAACTCCAGCAACTGCTTCCTGCTGGCTGACACACACACCACACCCCACCACCATGCGTTAGGGGAGGAAAATGGGGAGGAAGTTAAAAACTGAAAGGGCTGACTCCATGACAATCTCTAAGACCTTAGTGAGATACATAAAAGCTTTACTTGTATTGTCTTCTTCTCTTAGTTTGTATAGTCTTAGTTATTTACTGAGTAGAGTTGATAGTGAGATGTTTCACATGCAACTTCTGGCCTGATGAGATTAAACAGGCCTTGAGATAGCTGGTTAAGCTTCCTGAGTAGATCACCAATAGCAGGAACTGAGGGCACCTGTATCAAGATAAGCACCAAAGAATTGGTCTAAACCGACCCTCTTGTATAATTCTGGGGTCAAGGATGGATGAGCTAATTCTATGACCATATACGGAAAAAGGAAGCCCAAAGTTCAACTAGCAGATAGTGTGAGGAAGACTATGGAACGACCACTGGAGGAAGTAAATGACCCCCGAGAGGACTGTGATAGTGACAAAAAGGACACTAGATGACAGCAAAAGACCGCGGAATGTCAGATTATAGCACTCGGTCCTTAGAGAGGCATGTACTTGTGCACTTGGATTTCAAGATAGGTGTGCTTATAGGCGTTAATTGTCCCAGGACACCCGATCGGGGAGGCGGGGGGGTGGTGGGGGGGGAGCACTTATGGTGGAATATCCCCAGTGCTGCCCCAGCACGGCAAATAAAGAATACCTGCTTAACAGTAAGGATCCTTGCTGTTGAGTCTAGTTTCTTAATTTCAAAACAAAAAGCCCATGGGCTGAGATAAGGACAGTTTAATAGAACAACACAGAGAGAAGAGAAACAACAATAATAATAATGCTAGTGAATTAATATATAAAGCAAGCAATAATCAACCCCTTACCCAAGATACAGCTCTCCCTATTCTAACCAAGAACTAACCCCACTCACAGAAAAACAAATGCTAGCTCTATGGGCCAGCCCCTCCCCTTATATAGAGGGCATGATGTCAGTATGGTATCAAATACCCCATTGGCTGGTTCAGTTGTTTATCCCAGCTCTGGTCCCACCCAGCTGTAGCCTCACCCAGCTGTAGCTGCTTGTGAAAATTAACCCTATCCTGGCCAAACCTAGGACATTATCCCAAATTCTCTTTGCCCACTACCATTCCATAGAAATCAGAAATTTTCATAATTGCAAAAGAGTTTACAATACCATAAACTAACAGCAAAGAACATAGCAGAGCAGCACCTCTAACTCCACACCCAGAAGCAATAAACCACACAATACCAATGACAAACAGCAGTAAAGCCGCTCACAGCTTCAAAAGCAACTCTAGAAACAAATACCAGAGAATAGCACTCAGTGACTTTCCTACCCACATAACCAACATAATGAATCCCCATAACAGCTGAGTCAAATCCATTCTAACTTTAATCCTTTGAGACTATCAAATTAAAGCTCTGCGATTCTCCCATGTGAGCTATTTAGGTCAGGCCTCAATAAAACATTGAGCATCAAATAAACTGTTAAGTTTAGCCCATATCTGGGACTAAACTCTAGCGGTTGCTTTATCACACAATGACCCCTCTCCCAGCAGAGTAGTATTGGGAAAAGGAGAGCAGACTCGCAGGTTCAAATGAAAATGGATTTAATGAAACAAACTAATGCCAATGCAAATGTAAAGCCTATAAAGTTATACTCAGCCCAGTGAATGTAGGAGAGTAAAAAAAAAATTGTGAAAGCAGTGCTTGGGAGCAGAATGGTAAGCTAGCTGTCGTGGATGAGTGTTTTCACCTAAAACTCTTGTCACAGAATCCTGATTTAGGATCCTGCCAACTAAGTCAATTTGTCATGGAGGTTTGTAAAGGAGTACTTCCCCTTTAAATCACCTAAGTGACTTGTTGCAGTTAAGACTGCCGACAAATGAGGGGAATGCACCTCACTCAGATGAAAGCAACAATACAATTTATTAACAATGTTTAGTAATATGATAAAGCGTAGCAAGGAATCAACATTCAATTTGATGGCAAGGTCACTACATTACTTGCTACAAGGCAAATTGATTAAAGAAAGCAATAGGATTACAATGTTTGCAACTATATATGTGATATAATATTCTTGCACCTGGGTCAGGCCAATCCCAGGCACAATTACAAACTGGGTACAGAGCTGGCTGAGAGTAGCCCTGAATAGAAGGACTTGGGGGTGAGGATTGATGAGAATCTCAACATGAACCAGCAGTGTGATCATGCAGCCCAGAAGGCTAGTCGCATCCCGGGATGCATCAGGAAGGGTGTGACCAGCAAATCAAGAGAGGTGATTCTCCTCCTTTACTCTGCTCTTGTGAGACCCCACCTCGAATACTGCATCCAGTTCTGGTGTCCCCACCACAACAGGGACATAGATCTGTTGGAACGAGTCCAGAGGAGGGCCACAAAGGTGATCCAGGGGCTGGAGCATCTCTACTATGAGGATAGACTGAGGGCACTGGGATTGTTCAGCCTGGAGAAGAGAAGACTCTGAGGGGACTTTATAACTGCCTTCCAATACCTGAAGGGAACCTACAAGACGGCTGGAGTGGGACAAGAGTGTGAAGCGACAGGACAAGGGGAAATGGTTTTAAATTGAAGGAGAGTAGGTTTAGACTAAATCTTAGGAAGTTCTTCAGTACGAGGGTGGCGAGACTTTGGAATAGATTAGCCGGAGAGGTTGTGGATGTCTCCTCCCAGGAGGTGTTCAAGGCCAGGTTGGATGAGGCCTTGAGCAACCTCGTCTATGAGAGGTGTCTCTGTGCATGGCAGGGAGGTTAGATTAGATGATCTCTAGGGTATCTTCCAACCTAAGCCATTCTATGATTACAATGTATATGCGAGTCAATGTTTGTGCACAGTAAAATGATTTGGAGTTGGGTTAGGGTAATTGTCACGGGGATCTGAGATCGAAAAGGGGGTAAGGATGGCCCTCCCATTGAGTTATCAGGGTTTTAGATTGGATCCCCTTGCTTTCTAAACTCCTTCTTAGAGAGGAGCCTAGGTGTGGCTAAATCCAACCTTATACTTGGCCAACAGTTTATGACAAGTGATATCAGGGAGGTTTGGGATATTAGAAGTGAGGGGAAGCCTTCCTGTTCAGTCACAAGGTTTAGAATAGACCCTCTTTGCCCTTCAAACTCTTTTGGAGAATAAGGTTAGATTCACCCCTAGTCCCAGACCTGGTCAATGGTTTATGTTTAAGGATATTCTGGGGTGTTGGAACTTTAGTGAAGTGCTTAGTGCAACATTGTGCTTTTTTGGGGGTGAGTGATAGTAGCAATTTGAGTATATCAGCATGGATATGGTAATTGTAAACTAACAATACTTAATCAAAATCAACAATTGGTTATAGCAAATATGATGATCCACATAAGATCATCAAAAAATGCCAAGAGAACTAGCACCCTATAGTAATAGAACAGAGAATATTTATAAACAGGAGATTGAAATGGAGTTACATTGTAGCTATTGTCCTTGATTGGGGGGGGGGCAATAAATAGATAAGGGATTCTTTGGTTTAGGGTTTGATTTAATCACTCTAAGCTGGAGCCTGTTTATCAGTCCAGCAATTATCACCCTAAACACAGCCATTCTGAGTCCCATTTAACAGAAAGGTCTCCCTGACTCTTCATAGGAAGTGGAGTTTCCAGGATGGCAGAAGAAGATCATGAGTCTCTCTCTCTCTCTGGGAAACTTCTACATAATTGAAGATCACTTGGGTCCATCCATCTCCTATGGCTTGGTTCCACATCCAGCTTGCTCCCTTCTTTACATCCTATGCTGTGAGTGAGCGCATTAGTTTATTCCTCCCTCCAGTGATCCGGCACTTTGGATTGTTTGTGTATGATTTAAGATCAGAGGGAGGAATCTGGCTGTTGGTTTGCCTGTTAATAATAATATCCTTCTATATCAGACAAGTGGTCAGCAGAAGAAACCCCCACTATAAATCATTTAATTGAAAGTTTACAGAAGACTGCCTGCCTCCAAATAATGCACAACAGGTGCCTGGTCCCCCAACAACCCTCCCCAATGTTGTTGAATGCAAATTTGGATAGGATGACTCCATTAATAAGAGGCCTCCTGGATTCATTGAAATTGTATGTGGTGCATCTGCAGGACCATTTGAGGGATGCAATAGCCCCAAGGGGAGGGAGCTGAAACCAACAAGGAGGGGTCATGTGTTGGGTGGTAGTAGCTCAGGAACTGATAAATTATGGTAAGAGAATGGGTCTCCCTGAGAGAGCTACAAAATCAAGAACTTCCACAGGGGGAAAACTGACATGCCACCCCCCACTAGGAGTGCCAAGAGAAATATATTATGGACCAAAGGGATTGAGAAGGGAATTCCTTGAGATTTGACTGACACAAGACTCAGAATGGCTGTGCTGCTTAGGGTGATAATTGCTGGACTGATAAGCTGGCTCCACCTTAGAGTGATTAAATCAAACCCCTAAGCCAAAGCATTCCTTATCGATTTAGCCAATAGACCAATCGGGGACAATAGCTACAATGTAACTTCATTTCAATCTCCAGTGTATAAATATTCTCTGTTCTGTTACTCTGGTGTGCTAGTTATCTTGTCATTAGCCTGCTAGCACCTAATCCTGTGTGTTATAGTTTATTAGTGAGACC
>NW_008611520.1:27068-35867 GCF_000691845.1 Merops nubicus | reverse complement strand
CCGCCGTGAGAGCCGGGCGGGGGGACGGCGAGCCCGCCGCCGCAGAGTTTGTTTGGGAGAGGTGGAGTGCTGTCCAAGTGTTTGTGGTCTCAACCCGCTCCCCGGCGAAAATCCGGCTCCTGTGGGAGGAGTGGGAAGGTGCGGGGTGTGTGTTCGATTTTCGAAGGCGAGCGCGCTGTGTGCTGGGTTCTTTTCCGTCGGAGCAGCCGCCTGCCGAAATGGGTAGCACCCGGTGCCCGTGGGGCCGTGAGGTGCGGGAAGCCTTGTGTCTCAGAAAGCAGCTGCTGCCTTCATACGGCGTATCTCATTTCTCCAAAGAGTAGAAATGGTGCCAGAAATGTTCCGTTCAGAGAACCCAGCCCAGTATTCCCGTTAGCCTTGGCTCACCATTTGGCCTTCATCTGAACTTCGGCAACCATTTATTTCTATAAAAACAACCCTTTCAAAAGAAATCATGCGAATGGGAGTTTCTCCTTGAAATGTCATTGGTATTGCTCATGCCATTCTTAGTTTGGGCATCCCAAGGAGACCTTTGTGTGCTTTTCAAGGTGACTTCTGTGGGTTTTTATTTACAGATGATGTCCAGTGACTGCCAATGGGCTTTGGGAGCCTTTCCTGGGGCTAAGTAGAAGTTGGCTGGTGTGTAAAGCCCTGCTCATGTCCTGGGCACAACCCGTGTGAGTCCCCATGGTGGCCCAGGGCTTTGCTGTTCTTATGGGTATGCCACCAAGCTCCTGGACACTGTCCTGCAGCCTGGCCCTGGAGCTGCTGAGCTGCTTTCTTACATCTGTTGGAGGACAGTTTGACACTGGTGCTAACGGGTGGCACATCTTCTGCCTGCTCCCTCTGTAAACACAGCCTGACTCGTCCCGTTCACATGCTGCCGTGGGGCCAGTGGTTGGTTGATCACATGAAGCCCTTAGTGGGGCAGGCACAGGGGACGTCTTCTTCATGAGCTGTGGATGGGCTTCCCTAAGCCCAGGGAGAATAGTTCTGCAGTTTAAGCAGGAAACTCCTGTCCTCAGGATGGTTTTGTCCCTTTTTTTAGAGTTGTCTAATTAATTTTGTGCTGCTTCTTTATGGTCACCAGTCCTAGAAGTGCTGGAGATGCTGTAGGGTATAAAATGCTCAGTGCCTAGAGCCCTTTCCCTGCTTAGGCCTTGGATAACATGGTCACATCCTGCTCTGTGTTCTTGCTATTTGTGATGCTGGAAGAGGAGGCAGAGAGGTGAATGTGGTCCTTGTCCCTGCCCGCCCATGGATGTCAGTGATGTTCTGAGTCATCTCCCCATCAGGTGACAGATCTGCCTCCTTTTTTTTTTTTTTTTTTTTTCCTCCCTCCTTCCCTTCCTTTTTTCAGCCAAAATTGTTCTGTCATGAAAACCCAGCCCAGTATTCCCGGGGTGGCTGGGGTCATCCTCCTGGCACTTGGAGGAAGTTTGTTTTTCAGGCCAGAGTGATGAGAAGCTTGAATTAAAATGAGATAAGACACAAGCAGAGCTGGGATTTAACAAATCGACTGTGTGGTGTGTGATGGAGAGCTGCTGTCAGCAGGGTGTTCTGGGGGCCTGTGGCCTGTCCCCCACCACCTTGTGTGGTGGGGTAGGGCTGGGCTGTTTTTTATCAGCTGCCAGAGGCCTGGAGAAGCCTCTGCCCTAAAACTGTCCCTTGCAGAACATGTTGGGGAAGCAGCTGGAGAAGGGTTTGAAGCTTGTTGGCTAACCCATGGGCAGAGGAGTAATTAATCCATCCTTTCATCATACCATAATTTAAAAAAAAAAAATCAAATAAATGGAACCTGAAGCTGTGAGTGAGTTTAAACCAGCTGGAACCTGGGCTTGGGATGGCTTCCGTTTCTTTGGTGCCACAGGCTACTGGGAAGAAGCTTCTAGATCAAACCTCTGGTCATGGGGTCAGTGGCCAGAAGTGTCAGGCTGTAGCCATCCTGCCGTGCCCAGGCAGCATAAGGCCCTCTGTGTTGGGAACAGCGCTGCGGTGGGATGACAGCGAGGATCTGGGTACACTGTCCCTGTGGTGGAGAGGGCAGAGCTGGGCTGAGCATGGCCCCGAGCCCCTGGTTTGAGGGGGGACAAATTTGTCGGTGTTGCTGAGGCTTGTTGTGTTCGAGCAGTTGTGTGCCAGTGCCAGGAGAAAACTGGGACAGTTGCACTTCTGGGTGCTGTCTCAGCGCATTGGTGTGGAGCTGGCATGCTTGCCGGCTGGAAAAATGCTCCTGGTGCCCTTTGGAGACAGGGAAGGGGAGCCCAGCCTGGGCTCTGGGTTGCCTACCCCAGTGCTGGCCTGTTGCCTGGCTAGCTGTTGTGTTTGGCTCCTTGCAGCCCAGGTAGTGCGAGCGTGCCCTCAGTCTGCTCAGCACAGAAACGCAGGAAGAAATTCGTGTTTACTGTCAGCAAATGGCCACACTTGATAGTCACAGAGGGCCCGGAGCTTTTGGGGCTTATGTTTGCATTGTGCCCTGGTTTATGGGATGCCTGGGGTAGCTCCTTGCTTCTGTCCTTCACCAAGGTTTCTTTCTATTGTAGTGAAATTTTCTCATGGCCTCAAGTTTGTGCAGAGTGATCCAACGTAAATAGCCAGCGCCGCCTCCTTCCCCGTGCTCACATCCAGTACCCGTGTGTCCTCCCCACACACCACCCTAACAATTGACATCCCTGGGCTCCCAAAGCCACCTTGGAAAGCAAGTTGCCAGAGCCCCAGCTGATGGCACAAATACAGCAGGCTCCCCTGTGATTCGGTGCTGTTCCCCAGCGCTCGCTGGCTTTTGTCCCTTTTGCCCCCGCCGTGGCTGGGGTGATTATATGGGTCTGTCATCGTGGCCATTGTGTGCTGGATGAGGCAGCCGATTGTTTTGCTGGGCGGTGAGCTGGGGCCAAGGCACGGCGGGGCCGCTGGAGATGCAGCGGCTGGTGGCTCCAGGAGATGCGCTGCTGTCTGCGCGGGTCCTCGCTGCCTGCCAGGGGAGCTCTGCGAGGCTGCAGGTATGAGGCAATGCTTGCACGGGTCGGGAAGTTGCTTTTCCTGACTGCTTGCTTGCAGGTCTTGCGAGTGGCAGGAGCAGGGTGAAGAGCTGCAAGGCAGACTGTGCTTTATTTAATTGTATACAGTCACACCGGCCTCGTCTTTGGAGTAAGCAGAGGTTGGCGTGGGGTGAACTGTTTTGTGCTGCTCCAGAATCCAGTGTGCACCTTGGCAGGTTGTTTTGCAAGGCTCATTCCCAGCACTGAGGCTTTCCCGAGGCAGCTGCCCTGCAAGCCTATCCATCTCCCTTCTACAGAGGAGGTGTGCAGAAATGGGCTTGCCAGAGTTATTCTGTCCATGCCTGGATCCTGATGTTAGAGCAAGGGTCCTCCAAGGACCTAAGCTACAGTGCCTGGATAGGTCTTGTTGGTTTTGTGCTCTTTGAACAGGGCTGGGGAAATCAAGGGAATTAGCTGAAAACAGTAATGCTTTTACAAGCTCCTTGCACTGCAAGTTGCAGTTTCATCTTGATAACTCTCACTGCAACAGTAGGAATTTCTCAGACCTTGGACTTGGTCCTTATGGAGAGGGCGGTTGCTGTGTGACTGGGTGGAGGAGGGAGGTCAGGGGCCTTCCCTGGTGCCTGGGTAGCTGTTCTTGGCTTTTCCCTGGTTGTCTCTCCATATGTTGGAACCTTTTTTTTTCTTTTTTGTAAACTTAAGTTTGCACAGGAGTCCTACTTGGTTGCATCTGATGTAGGAAAATGATGCAAAGAATTTAAATTACTGGGCAAGAGATTGTTGCCTCTGAGAGAGCTGTAATACAGTCTGGCTTTACTTCCTCAAAACTTATCAGAAATTGCTCCCAGCTGGTCGTACAGGGCATAGGTAGCAGCATTAGCCCTGAATTACATTTATGGTGCAAGAACTTGATTTTGTTATGCAGGAGTGCTTTGAAATGCTATTCCTTCACACTGTTTTGGTGGGCAGCAGAGCAGTACTGTGGAGACCAACAGCTTCCCCTGTACTGCTCGTTTGCTCCCTTGGTCCCTTGCAAGAATATTGTATGGCCAAATGTGACTGATCTGTTGGGTTATTTAATAGAACAGCCTGGCAAATCTTAGCACAGAGGAGCTCCAGGGATGAAAAAGGCAAAAGATTTTGCTACAGCCAGTTTATGCCAGATTGGGCAGACTGTGGTGCTACAGGAAGTGGTTGAGTTGCCCTTGGTGGTGAGGAACAGAGGAAAAGTGGTGGCCGTGGTCCTGGGAAGGGGAGGGCACTGTGGGGCCACAGAGCCTGGGCTGGTGAGCGCGGGTGGGGGAGCAGGGAGGGTGTGTGGGAGCGGGTGGCTGCTGCGCTTGCCTGCGGTGTGCTTCTCGTGGGGATGTCAGCAGGAGGAGCCTGGTTAGACATGGTGGAGAGAGAGGCAGAGGGGGGGGGTGCAGGACCCCGAGCGAGGGGCAAGGGGCGTCTGTCCTGGCAGGGTGCTGGTGCCCACCTCTTCCAAAAAGCATGCTGGTGGGCTAGGTGGCCATGGCTCAGCTGGGCAGAGGTTGGGTGCAGGTGCCCTCTTGCATTTTCCAGCAGCTTACTGGGTGTCTGGGAACTGCCTGAGCAGGGACAGAAGGTGGAGGTGTAGCTCAGAATAATGTAATGAGGTTTGTGCTGTTATAGCCCTGGCTTTCATCTTCTCGGCCTTCCCTCCGTGGTGTAAGGGACTGTGCTATCTTACTATGGACCGCTGGCAGCACTGCCCTCCTTCACCTCCTCTCCCCACAAGGTCTGCCAAGCAGCATTTCACAAGCTGAGGAAGGACAGCCCACTTCCACAGCGTATCCCACGGAGGTTTTTACGGTCATTGGATCTGACAGCAACTGGGGGTAGTTGAGAAATCCTCTAGTGCTCGGAATCTCCTGTGCTACGTGTGGAAGGAGGCTGGTGGTGGCTGTGGGAAGTATCTCCTTTGATAGCACTGTTTTCTTCCAGCACTGAGCCTCTGAAGAGGCACATGCAGCAGGGCAGTGGCTGCAGCTCAGTGAGCACAAAGCTGCTCCTATGCCAGTGCATCCAAGGCACTGGTGGTGCAGAGCGTTGGTTGGAGACCACCTTATAGTCAAGGCTAACAAATGGCAAGGTTTATTTGGAGGGCAGGTGCATTACTAGGTTTTCACTGCCTGTAAGCCCCCATGTTGTCTGTCAGGCACGTCTAGTTTGGGTTATTTTGCTGGTGGCTTGCTGCGTGTTGCAACTGCAGAGGGTATGTGAGGAGTTTGCATTTCATCTGACTCTGGAAGGCCTGGCTTGGGGAAGCTGAGCAGCAGTCACAAAAGCTTTGATGTACCACTTCATTCCTGCAAATGAAATGCTTCAAACCTTCAGTGGCTTGCAATGAAGCAAACCTTAAAGCAAAACCATTAGTACCAGCAGCCTAGGCTTCCAGTATACCTGAACTTCATGGGCTTGGGAGGCCATGGAAGCCCAGGGCTTCAGCATGCACTTGCTTACTGCAGGTGGCTGCTGGCTCTGGTGGAGATAAGGGCTCTGCCACTGCTGCTTTTTCCTGAGCTGATCATCTGTCCCTTTTCCAGGTAGGTTCATTAATTGCATTAACTCAGACAGCATCTGCTCCGCAGGGTATGATGAACACCCTGGGGACCAGTGCAGGGAATGAACAGGGATGAGCAACGTGGGGAGCTCTGTGTTTACACTTGTTCCTATCTGAATGCTGTTGGTGGATTTTAATATCCAAGCAGTGCATAGAGGGCTTGATTTTATTGAAACTTCTGGGGAACCTCACAGGGGTGGCGCTGGCGACCCTCAGCTGGTGGGGCTGGCTGGGGCTAGTGTGCTGTTGGCTGGGTAAGGCTCTGCAGAGCCCTCTGCTCTCCATGTGCCTGCACTGAGGGGTGAATAGTCTGGAAGAGAAACTGATACACAGCTATATGGAGTGAGAAAATCTTTCCCTGAAGAGCTTTATTTTTAAAGCATTGTTGTAATAAAATGTGTGTTTACTTTGACAAAACCTTTGCTAAGTTATTTTAGTAAAGTTTATTTTCATACTGGCTTTTCCTTCTTTGCATTTGGAGTGTTGTTCTGACTGGTTTTCTCTGACAGTATTTTGAACACTGGTATTTTAGGATAGTTAATGAGTGTTTGAAGGTTTTCTAGCACTTGCTCTAAATACTGTTGGTGTAAGTCCTGTTCTGATACATGGAGCAGAAAGTGTGTACTGGACTGTGCCACTGAAATGCAAAAGAACCCTCAAATTAGAAAATTAGACATTTTTGAGATATGTGGTGTTTTTTTGTTTGGTGTATGTTGTTTGTTTGTTTATTTGTTTGTTTTTGTTTGTTTTTGTTTGTTTGTTTTAGAACATGAAATTGAGAATTAAAAAGGCCAGAGCTTTAGCATTACTCTGGAGCTGCTATTATTTTGAAGGGAAAGGTAGACTGAAAAGCTGAGGGGTGATGTCAGTGCCTGGCAGGAAAACTTCTCTCTGCCATCCTCATTGGCTGCTTGGAAGAGTCCCAGGGGTCATGGAGGGACAGCACATGTAAACCCCATCCCAGTGGGACTCGTCCTCGTGGGTGCAGCGATGGTGTGGGTGCTGTGGGGTACCATGGGCAGGGTGATGGTCCCTTTCTCCATTACAAAAGGAATTTTCTGTGGCTTTCAGGTCTTGCTGAAACCTAAAGTAAAGGAGAGGGCTGTTGTGTCTGGGGGACAGGCAGGTTTTAGGGGGGATGGGGTATCCCTTATGCTTTGTAGTGACTGCTGTTACTTGGTATAAAAGCCACGAGCTTTAGTGTATCTTATTTGTCACTTCGTTTTTCCAAGGCATCTAAATGTTACTTCAGGGGTGCAGAGAAGCTCAGTTTGAGCTCCTACCCACTCCTGGCTATCTGGGGCAGGCAAGAGGGGTTAGTGCTTGCTTGGGCTGAGCTTTAGCTGAAGGCATGTGGCCATGGCATGTGTGTTTTCCTAAAGTGTTTTTGTTTTTTTTTTTTTTTAAGTTTTTTTGTTTTGAGATGCAAAACCAATGGTCTCTTCCCTTTGCAAACCTGTGGTTGTGTGTGTCATCCCTGGGCTGGCACAAACCCCTTTGGAGCCCTTGAAGGGTACCCTGTCTGGGGCACCCGTCCCTGTCCTCTCTGCTCTTGCTGCTAGGGAGGGCCACTTCCAGGGGATGTGGATTCAAATAACTTGAAGGTTTTTGTTCTCTCTGGGTCGTGCCTCAGTTTCCCTGTTCTGTGGGAGTTTGCTGTGTCAGGAAAGGGCTCTTTTCCCAGCCTGATGAGTGGGTGTGTCTGTGAGACCTTGCGTGGGCTCTGTGCTCCTAGCCTGCTGCAGGATGGCCACCTGAGAGTTGGCACCTGAAAAACTCTTCCCTCCCTGTTTCTTCCTCATCTGAAAGGTAAAGGTAGGGAGGTTTTTCTGTATGCAGGATGCTGCTACACATGTAATGGAAGAAAGCAAATACAGGCAAAAAACCCCATTACATGGTTGTGGGTTGGACTGTGGTATAAGCAGTCTTCAGCTAGTATTTGTGTGTCTAGTGAATGGCAAAATAATTGATCAGTTCTACTGGAATGCTATCACCATACAAACAGTTAAAGGAACCTCTTGAATCCTGGCACTGCTTTAGCCACCTCCTTTGCTTTGAAGAGGCTGGGGACTGAGCTGTGCTGAAACTTTAAATATGCTGATATGCTGCCAAAAGATTCCTGCGCAGGGATCAGAGGGTTGCCCTGGAGTGAGGAGGAGAAGCTGGCAGAGCTCTGCATGATGCCTGCAACAGGGCAGCACATACTTTTAATTTGTGGTGTTTCCCCTCAGCAGCAGGCTTGGAAAGGCTGTGTCTTGCACAGGGATTTTGGATGGAAAGTGATGAAGGCAGCTACGTGAGTGCTAATGTTTATAAAGTGCCTCTGAAAAAAAAAAAAAAAGGCAAGCCATACAAAGCATGCAGATGAAAAGAGGCAAGCAAACACTGCAGTGCACCAGGTAGGCAAGTGCTAACTGATAGATGATTATTTTTTTCCTTCACCTGCTAGGCAGGAAAAGGAAAACATTTCAACACAGTTCCTGCCTCTGGTGCCCTCTGCGTCAGCGCTGGCAGGAGGCTGCAGGTTGTGCTGTGGCAGCCTTGGGCACGTTGTGCAACAGCTGCTCCTGATAAAACACCCAGTGAGGTGTTGGGGCTCTGCCAGGGCAGGTCTGGGGGCTGGGTGGGGTGAGAAGCAAATGGGGAGAAGCTGTTGGGAGCTGGGAAGTGATACACAGACCAGGTGGTAAATACACCAGCTAAAATGGCTGTATTTTGGCAGGGAAGCCCGGAGCTGTCATAGCTTGAAACCAGCATGGGCTGTGCCCAGGGCATGCGGGGTCTTCTCCCTGGAACCAGAAGCAGAAGATCCTGCTGGCAAAAGCAGGGTTCCTCAGGGCTGGGGACCTCCTGGAGAGGTATGGGGAGGCCTCTGGCTGCAGCAGCCCTGCGAGCACAGCCGGCACAGGAGTGTGAAATGCTTCCACATATGCAGCTCGCTTTTATTCTGCAGTCTTTTAAATTTCCCCTCAGTGTTTTTCCAACTCATGTCTTGCTGCCAGAGTCCATATTAATAATGCATGACTTTTTTTTTTTATGGTGCTTCCTTCCCGGCATCCCTTTCAGCTGCTGAGTCAGAGAAGATTGTTATAGCAGCAACCTCTGAAGCGGTGAAATGCCCCTGCAATGCTCAACGGCTGTCATCTGTCAGCCTGGCTCTTCTGTGGGCAACCTTTTCACTTGCCCGGCTCACGGTGAGGCTGCCAGTGCCAA
>NW_008611520.1:26437-27037 GCF_000691845.1 Merops nubicus | reverse complement strand
CAGCTGGTGACTGGTGATACCTGCTTGAGCCTTCCTGGCTAGTATTTGATTAAAGCAGATACTGACTCTGTTGGCTGTGTTTTTTTTTCTGGTTTTGAAATCCTGTGAAGTCTTTTTTTCCCTGATCTGCCTGAGACTACTTTGGGATTGTGCCCAAGACCTTTTTTTTTTTTTTTTTTTCCTCCTTCTCCTTACTAATTCTTAAATCAATGTTTTTCCTCCTCCATGCACTCACCCCAAGATCTGTGCCTGGGCTTTTTAAGGTAATTGAGATGACAGAAGCCATGTAACATGTTAACGTGGCTAAATTAACTTAAAATCTTTCCAGTGGCTGTTGAAACACGCCTGACTGCTGCGGGGAGCCTCAGAGCTGCTAATGCAGCTCAGAGCAGGGATTTGCAGGGCTTCTGTGGCTGGGTTGGGGTCAGCCCCTGTGGGGGTCACCTCCCCACAGAGCTGGGTCTGAAACCCAGAAGGAAATAGGGAGCAATGGTGCTTTTCAGGGAATTTGTCTTCTAGTGACTTAATGAATATAGTGTAATCTCGGGAGCAGATTTCTCCTGTCCCGCATCAGAGTTGGATCCTCTGTTTGGGTGGAAG
>NW_008611520.1:18544-26403 GCF_000691845.1 Merops nubicus | reverse complement strand
AGAGTATCCTCATGGGCTTCCCTTGTTCAGTGTTCTGCCTCCATGTGCTTTGAAAGACTTGCCTGCAAATTTATAGAATTATCCCAGAGCTAAGCAGGAGAGGAGCAGGGCTTACCTGGGGCAGGAGGGTTTCTTTTTGCCAGGCTTCCCAGACTGCCTCGTTCCCCTGTGTTCTGCTGTTAGGGGTGGCACCAGCATGTGTGCACCTGCAGTGGCTTTGGTGCTGGAAGTGCAGAGGATGGAGAGAGGCAGCCTGGAAGCTGGGAGGGAAGCAGTGCTGCTTTTCCTTGTCACAGCAGACAAGAGCTGACCGGAGCAGCCAGGCATTGGAGGGATGCTGCCCGTGGGAGCAGGGCTGACCCTGGCTGCACACCTCCGTCTCACCCAGCACCAGCTCTTGCCTGTCTGGCAGAGGGAATAGTTGCCCTTGTCGTGGCACATTTCCCACTGGGCATGCAGGCATTTCTGCTAATACTCCACAAATGCCATGCCACCAATTCATTCCAACCCAGGAAGGGAGGTGTGACTGATATGGTGGGAAATTCCCCCAAAGCTGCAGTGCATCCTCCTGCTGAGCTGCAGCCTGGCTCCCTCACTGGGGTCAGTAATTGCTCTTTCTGTCGATTTTTTTAGGGCTTTGCTGGCTGTTGGGTACCTGCTACCCTGGCTGCAGGGCAGCCCCAGAGGCACCCTCCCTGTGTAGGGAGGGAGGAAGCTCTTTCTGTGGGTGGCGTTTGCCTGTTACAGGGGGAAGCTTTGCAGAAGGATCCCATGAACTTCTTTGCCTTGAATCCCTATGGGCTTGCTGGAGCAGCAGTGGGAAGCAACGTGCCTTCTTGCTGTGGTCACCAGCTGCCCAAGTGCTTTTGCCTGCCTGGGACATGCCCTCGAGGGGCATCGTGGTGCTGCAGGCAGCCCTGCTTGCCTGGCAGCAAAACACACCACCACCCACAACCAGGGAGACAAGCGACTTGCTTCTCGGCTAACAAGATTTAGGTGGATTATGCTATGTATTTAATCAAGGGCTAAGCTCATTGCCTTATTTGAAATGGATCAAAGACCTTGAAAATGCCAGCCTGGAGACCAGCTATTGAGTGAGAATATTGTTCAGCCGTGTTTCTGTGTGGCAAGGTTTGCTTTTGAAGAAGCTGGGTAGATCAGCAGGCACGTTTCAGATGGGAACAGTGTGGAGCTGTGAGGAGGCAGGAGTTGTGTGAAGGCTGTTAGTCATTCAGCATCCTGGAGATCTGCAGGGAAGAAAGGCTTCCTTTTCTATCTTTGTTTGCAACCATGTTTCCAGATATATATAACTCCGTGCTGGCAGGTATGGGAGGTGCTTTGGCATTTGGGCTTTTACTTTATAGAAGAGCAGCTGTGACTTTGAGCTGGTGTGGCTGTGCAGCAGGGACCAGGTTCTCCAGTGCTTTTGCAGAGAGCCTCACAACCCCCTGCAGTGGCCGTCGGCAGTGTTGGAGCTCACGGAGGGTCTCGTCTGCCCTTGTCCCTGGTCCTTGCAGCAGCAATGCCCTGAGACCCTGCGGGGCTTTGGCTGTGGCCGTGGAGGAGCTCGTGCTGCTTGCAGAGGAATGAAGCAGATGAGGATGCTCCTTGCTGGTCTTTCAGCCCAGAGGCACTCGCTCCTTGTTGTGGCCCTTGCTGTGCTGGAGGCACGCTGCGCGGTGGGAACCCACCTCTTGCAGCATATCCACGGTTGCCAGCCGTGGGGTCCCGCCTCCAGCTTGTCCTGGCGTGGGTTGAGGAGGTGCCTGCAGCCCAGGCTGGCCCCAGCAGCAGTGCATGGGGTGGGAGAGGGGTGGTGGTAGATGTGGCAGCAGATGTGCTGCACAGGGTCACTCGCAGGTGCCAAAGCGGGTGGCAGGAAGCGTTGCTTTAAGCAGGTATTGTGGCAAGTTTAAAATGACTTTCCAGAGTCATTTTTAAGAGCAGTTGTGCTTGCCATGGTCTGCCTGGAGTTGTAGGGCAAGGGCGTCCAAGGTGCGTGGCTATCTCCTTGCAAGCTTTGGGTTTTGGCCGTGGGAGGTGTTGCTTGCGGGTGCCCTGTCCCCACAGCCAGGGTGTGGCGAGCACGCCTTGCACCGCTTCACCTGCGTGCAGCGAGCTGTCCCAGCGTGGCTGAGCAGCCTGTTGGGAATTTGCTGGCTATCCAAATCACCTTCCCTCTTTCTTAAATAACTGCCTTCTGTCTCGCTGCCATTCGACGTGAGGAGGGCAGATGCAGTTCATATCTCCCAGTCCGTGAGCGTGGCCATTGGCACGGCCTGCAGAACAGAAAACACCCCAACGACGGCTTGTCTGGGGATGGACACAGACAACTTCTGCTTTGAGGTGAACCAACCTGTGCAGTTCTCAGGCTGCAGTGCTGCTGCTCCTTCCCCTTTGCTTCAAAGAGCTCTGGGGCTTTGCAGACTCCTCTCCCCTCCTTCTCAGATCTCCTTGTGTTTTTGCCTCGCTGTGTGCTGCTGCAGGGATAAGTGGAGTAAATGCAGAGAGAGAAATTCAGCCACATCCTGCTTGTGCCACAAGCACGGGGCTCCCTGTCTGCTTAATCTTTCCTGGACGTGGTCTGAGCCTTCATGTGGGGCTGGCCAAGCTTCTTGTGTGACAGCTGGGTGCAAAGTGTTCTCATGTTTAATTTATTGCTTATCAAACCTGCAAATGAGGCTTTGCCTTGGTGCTCCTCCAGCCCAAGCCCATTATGTGTCCTCCTGCCCTAACTTGCATTTGCAATTACAGGCAAGGATTGGTCAAACATCCTTTTGTGTTTCAGAGGCCTCAGCAGGCTTGCTAGCTTGCAGTCATCTGTCAGTGCTGGCTTTCTGGTGTCTTAGGTTGTATCAAATGGTCTTGCACTTTCTAGGCTGCAGCAGTGGGATGTCTGCTGGTACCTGGCCCTGTTAAGCAGCTCCAGGATTGCTTGTTCTGTGCATCAGGTTGGGAAGGGCAAAAGCAGATGGAGAGAGCTGTGCTGGGGCAACTGCCCAGCTTCAGGGTGCTTTAGGTTAACCCTGCTTTCACCTAATTAAAAAAAAAAAATGCTAGTCAACACAGTAATTGTCTCATTCAGTGCTGTGCTGCAGAAAGCTGATAGCAAAGCAGGTTGGTGTCAGTGGGTGCTGACACCAATCCTTTCCCTCCCGTGCTGCCCTCCCTCAGCTGCCTCCCCCTTTGCCTGTGGGACACTGCATCTGGCTCAGGACTGGGCCAAAAATCCCCCAAGTTGCAGGATGCTGCCAGAGAGCAACATGGCATTTATAGGGCTGTGTTTGCAAAGTGCCACCAAGGCCATGTGGAGAATGGGGGAGCGAAGGAGGATGCTGTTCAGCTGTAATGCCTTGGAGAAGCAAACACAACCTGGGTAAATCAGTTAACTTGAATTGATAAAATGGGGTAATCTAAAATCATGTTATCGTGTGTGGGGCGAAGGGCTGATGCCTTGGCCAAGAACAAGATGATGATGAGGAGGAGGATGGGCTGCTGCATTGCTGTGTGGCTGGTGCCACACTTGGTGGATTGGAGAGGCTGGTCTGGGCAGGGCCCGTGGGATGCAAGCCCCCATCAGCTCCTTCCCTGTGGCCTCTCAGGGCTGCCCTGGCCTGGAGAAGTCCTGCCCTCACCACCTGCACAGCTCCTTCCCTGCAGCCCTCCCAAAGCTGGGGCTGTCTGCAACAGCCAACTCTTCAGCCATTTGAAGTGAGAGAATGTTTGCAGAGAGAGAGGAGGAGGTTGTTAAGCCCCTGGCGAAGCTGCCTTTGTTTCCAGCCATCCTGTGTGGGAAGAGCCTGCCAAGGTGATGCCACACTGCCTGTGCCTGGCCTCGATAGCTTTGGGTGAGCACAGGGACTTCCTTTGTGTCTGAGAGGGAAAGCCCAGGATGGGAGGGCACAGGGACTGGCACTACCTCAGGGTAGGAAGTGGCCAGAATTTCCTTTTAGGAGCCACTCTTCTGAGCCACCTCACCCTCCCTGTTTGCAGGCTGAGCATCCCCTTGGGCTGCAGTGTCTCACCGTGCCTCTCCCCTGGGGTTTGGTCATGCAGGAGGGTGCCAGCATGCTCCTGGTTTTCCAGGAGCCCACTCTTGTACTGCGGTGGCAAAGCACAGAGCTTCTTCCCAGCTCTTGCTCTGCCTTGTGTGTGCTCTCCACCCCTGCAGGTCCTGTTTGCAGGCTGTGTTAGGGGCTGGAGCAGCCTTCGGGTGCTGTGTGCCTGTGCCAGTCCCCCATGGATGGGATCCCAGAGCTGCTGTGTCTAAACTCTGCTCCTGAACTCAAACTGAGAGATGTGGCCACCTGCTAGAAATTAATGCCCCTCCTCATTTGCCAAGTGCGGCCTCCTTATCCCAAGGGGTTTGTGCAGGAGGCAGGCTGGGGCAACGTGGGCCAAGCTGGGCATAGTGGAGGGTTGCATCCTGCATGGGTCTGAGGCAGGCTACTCAGCCCAGGGAGTGCTGGCCTCCCATTCCCAGCATGTTTATCTTTTCCAAGGTAGCCAAGTGTCTGACTCTTGTTTGCAGAGCTTGACTTCTCGGCACAGGCAGGCTGGAACTGATTAGTTTATTTTCTTTTTTTTTCCCTGCCCTGTTGCTCATATCAATGGGCAGTGGTCAGATCTTGGCAAACATGCAGCTCTCTGAGTAACTTCAGCTGCTGCTGTGTTTGAGGTGGTTCTGTGGGAGGGTGGGTTGGAGGGAGGGGGTGTTTGCTCTTCCCACGTGTGCTCATCCGTCTCCAGGGCTGAGAGGTGGGCTGGCAAGGCAGAACTTCAGCTTAGAAGCTCCCAGGCAGTTGCAAAACAAATGTGCAGTTGAGGGCTGGTGGCTTGGGGAAGGAGAGGGCAGCGATGGCTGCTCCCTGCCTGTGCTGCTGGGAGGCTGTGGGCAGCCAAGCTCAATGCCCAGCCCCCCATCCCCACAGCCTGCTCACGGGCAGCCTGTACCACTGAACTTCTGCTGCGTTTTTCTCCTGTTTGGATAAACCAAACAAAACCTTGTGGAATGGGAATCTGGGAGACCACAAGGTTCCCGTTCCCATCAGCAGTGTCCCCATTGCCTTGTGGTGGATCCTGACCCCTGGTTGCAGCGTGTGGGGCTGCAGATGCTCTTATCCCTTGCTGAGCTCACTCACTTAATGGCCTTGTTCCCCCTTATCTAGGGTTAATGTGTAACTGACTGTCGGTGAGTTAGGCACCATTCTGCAAGTGTGGTGCTTGTGCTGAAGGGTGGTGTGAGTCTGGTTTCTGATGCCAGGGCGCTTTATTCTGCCCTTCCTGTGATAAGGTTTAGGGGTTTTGTTACACTGGGTGGCAGTGCTGTTAGTACATGTTTGCCATGGCTGGGCAGGAGGGACAAGTCAGCAGAGAGGGAGAGGAGAGTGATCCTGGGAGGAAGCCGTGGGGCATGGCAGTTGCCCTGCTGCCCTCGCAGAGGGGTGGTTGTGTGCTGAGCCCCAGGGTCTGGTCCAGAGTGCACGGAAGAGATTGGTGGTGCAGGGTGATGGAGAGAAGGGCTCTCCCATTTCCTTCTGTTCAGGGCATCTCAAACAGGCTCTCGTGCCATTGCTTTTCTGCTGACACACAGGATGGTGTCACACAAGCTGTGATGTGAGATGTAGTCTCTTGGAAAGCCCTCTAAGAACTCATTTAGAACTTAACTAATGAAGGCATTCTCTACCCTCATAATGGAATTAGTTCATTTATTTGCAACACTTGTATATTACCGGTTTGCTTGTTGGGAGGAAGGAAACCAAATAAAAAATGCTAGGTATTCCAAGGCCACATAACTCCCAACGAAGCCAATTTATGTCTTGGGACATCAGAGTTCTTACAAAATCCCATAGATAATAGTCTGTATGTTGGAACTTAAAAGTTGCATCCTCTCTGATAGCTTTTTTTTGTTCTATAAAAACACAGCAGCTGTACTGACTGTTTGCAGTGCAGTCTTTAATTATTGCAGACAAGAACAACTCTGTAATCTTACTGCAGAGGCTGAACTGCTGTGGCTTTTAATGGCACTGTATGGTGAAAGTACCCTCGGCAGGGAGCTCCAAATTGCTGCCTTTTAAAATCTCACACAACAATAATCCCATGTGATGGAAGAATTTCAGCTTGGAGAGTTAAGCTGAAAGGGCTGACGGGCTCTCCAGTAGACAAGCCAGGCTGACATGCAGCATGGAATTGGGGCTGTGGCAGTGCTCCTTCACTGGCTGCTGCAGCACCTTGTTTTCCAGGACCTGGAAATCCATGGAAAAGAAACCTCACAACAAGGACAGTCTTGGGGTATTGCAAAGAGGGATCTCTTCCCAACTGCAATCTCCGTGGTGTAAATTGTGCTTGCTGCAGAGCAGCCTTTATACTTCCAGGGCTGAAGCAGTTGCGGGATACTTTATTTTCACTAGCAGGTACTGACTGCAGGATTGCAATCTGTGCTCCTGACTCGGGGCTTTTTAGCCCCAGTGAGGAGTCAAAACACCCAGAGTCAGGTCAGATGAAAGTCTGTGGCTTCTACTGGTGGATGTTGCCCCATTGATTCTAGTCATTGGGTGCTTGGGTATTATCAGGGTAAACGCCTTAGCATGGGCTGAGTGCTGTGCTCTGCAACCTCCCTGGCACATCCCATGGGGTTGTTTGTGGGGTGTCCCCACCGGGGGTGAGAGACATGAAGCAGCAGGTGGCTTGGCATGGGCTAGCCCACCACAGGGACAAAAACCTCTGCCTGGGTTTTGCTGTTCCTGGGGCAAGAAACGCGTCCCCTGGGGTGTGTGCATCATGGGCAAACTCGTCAGAGATTTTGTTTGTTTTGTTTTGTTTTTTTCAGAGGCAAGATGTAAGTAGGAGCTGGACCTTGCTTTAGCCATAAATGGCTGTGAAAGATGTGCCACGGGTCTTGCTGAATTGAGCGAAGAACAAATGCCATCCTGGATGCTCTAACCACAGATCCTGTGCCTGCATTTAAGCATGACTGGGCGGGAGTAATGTTTCATGTGTGTTAACTGGGATGGTCCAGCCTGGTGTAAAGAGGCAAATCATTGACCAGAAACAACATCTTGGACCCTGCTTTAGAACAGCTCAGTTGCAGCAAACATGAGGCTGTACATGTGATAACCCTTTTTGTTCAGCCATGCTGCACTTGTAAAACATGCTTGAAAAATCAGGTCTTTGTGGTTTTTAGGGGAATATCCTGAACAACGGTCCTGTTCTCTTTTCTTCCACCAAAGTCAGGGTGTTAAAGCTTCAGACCGTGCAGTTTGTGCTGTATAAACTGAGTCAGTAACTCCTCAGTTGTTTTTATCTTGACAATTTTATACTCCCCAATGGTTATAGTTAATCTCCTAATTTGGAAGACTAATAAATGAGTGATTTCAAAATCTATGTAAATGATGTGTGATGTATATAGACATTCTAAATCCAAATCCAACCTGTCTTCTATTCTCTGCTGTGCTCTGGCTGTTTTCTAGATGGCTTCAACTGGTGAAGGACAGCCCTGATGAAAACTCCCTGTGGAATGCATTTCCTAGACAGTACCACCCCACATGTCCCCTTTTTCCTTTGTGTCCTGAGGCTGCTTGTTTGAGGAGGATGCCCAGGTTGGGGGGGAGGGGGTTGTCTTCAGCAGAGGATTTCCTTTCTCTCCTGCAGCTTTGCCAGTTCCCATGACCTGGAGACAAGGAGTTGTTCTGAGCAGCCTGTGCCATTCCCTGCCCTTCTGCTTCGGGGGCAGTACTGGGGAGTATCTGCCTGCTCTTCCTCTCTTTTGCTTGCTAAGTGTTCCCAATTATTGTATTTTTTTTTTTTTTTAACTGAAGCTCTCCCTCTGTTTCCTCATCCTGTTCCTGCATGAGCATCAG
>NW_008611520.1:0-18513 GCF_000691845.1 Merops nubicus | reverse complement strand
CATCATGAGTCCTGCTGCTTTGAGATGGTGTCCGGGTCACAGGAATTTCTGTCGCTTTGTCTCCTGATGAGCCTAAGGAACAAACACTGAACTGTAAACGTTTGCTGTGGGTAGCCAACAGCAGCCTGCCAGGGCTGCCAGCCCGAGAGGTTAGCAACCATTTCATAGCCTGCTCAAGAGCCTTTTATTGCACATTTAACTGTGCGGTGCCCGCAAGTGCCCAGCCAGGGCTGTGCTTTTATGCTCTGCATGTGGAGAAATCTGCTGGCAGCTGATGCTCTTTTTCTCCTTGGAAGACTTTGAGCTGACCCTGGCCAAGGGAGGCAAGAGGGGGAGGGTGGACTGGCTGTAGATGGGGAGAGCTGCCTGTCACTGCAGAGAAGGAGGGATGGAGAATAAACAGGAGATGCAGTCATGTGCAATTGCACCTCCTGAACTGCAATTAAAGTAGGAGAGCCTGAATCTAGCTAGGAAGGGTAATATTTAACTTGGGCAAATGCTTGTTATGCTCTGTGCTCCAGCCTGTGCCTGTTGCTACACACTTCCTCACAGAGGGGAATTGCAGTGGAGTGCAGGAGTTGAGCTGCTTTTGGGGTTTGCAGCTGTGACTGTGCCTGGGTGAAGGCTGTGGGGAGACCTTATCTGTGGCCATCCAAGTATCTGAAGGGGGCCTACAAAAAAACTGAGAGGGGAACCTTTTACAAGGGCTTGTTGTGATAGGATGTCGGTTAATGGGTTCAAACTGGAAGAGGGTAGATTTAGATTAGATGAAAGGAAGAAGTCTTCACTGTGAGGGTGGTGAGACCCTGCAACACGTTGCCCAGGGAAACTGTGGATACTCCATCACTTGATGGATTTGAGATGAGGCTAGATGGGGCCTTCTGCAAGCTGCTGTTGTGGGAGGTGTCCCTGCCCATGGCAGGGCAGTTAGAACTAGATGATCTTTAAGGTCCCTTCCAACTCAAGCCATTCTTTGATTCTGTGACCTCAATTCTACCACCAGCCCTGGCTGCTGCCAGGGTGCAGAGCTCCTTTCATGGTGCTTTGATGCTGCAAATGCTCTGTGAAGTCCCTTGGCCTTCTGAGTTTTCCCACATGTGCGGAATGTGTTGTGCTTGTCTTGCTGGGTATCCTAAAATCAGTGCAGTGTAATTCAGAGTGGCACAAACACCTTTGCTCAGCCCGCTGTGGGATCACAACTGAAAGTTGCCATCTTAAATGAGTACATTTAAAAATTTAAAGACTATTAGAATAACCTGAATTTTCTTCCCCTTTGCTGAAGCCTCCCCAGGGTCTTTGTCCTCTAAGACAGTTCAGATGCAAATTCCCCACATTCATGTTTGGATCAAGCATCATTGCAGTCTCCCACCTTCCCTGCTTGCTTCATGCATGTGCAGGATCTCTGAATCTGCCAGTTTTGGGAATGGGTGGTTTGTAATTGCCAGCTCAGTGGTGCTGCTGCACTGTTAATTCTTAGACCACTTCATGTATCAAATTGTTCCTTCCTGTGCTATTCATAGGTGAAGGGCTGTGTGATGGTATTAATATTAAATTCTCTAAAATGAATAGGAACCTCTTATTTAATTGTTCTGGCATGCTGCATGTCTGGGGAATACAGTGCCACTGGAAGGCTAATAGAGACAGATCTCATGGCGTATTAGTGATGGGATGCTGCTAAATTCCTAGTTAGCTTGTTTATGAGTTAAGACTCTCATAACTATCTGTTCCTTGGAGGCTTAGTCTATCCTGAGCTTGATTAAACCCCTTTGTATTGCTCATGCTAATGGAGCTGAATTGATCCTGGGGATCTGCTGGGAAAGCTTTACAGAAGGCTTAATGTGGACATGACTGCTGTCTCCTTGCCCCGTGGGAGGTGTTTGCAAGGGGGCAGGATCTCCCGGCCCTGGCAGAGTGCTGGCAGTGACCTGAGCACCCATCCCTGCTGCCTGCAGGACCTTCACCTCTTGCATCTCCCAGGTGCAGGTGTCCCGCAGGCTCCGCTGGGTGCTTCGTGCCCGCTCCACGCAGCAGGCAAAGCGGGTGGTTTGGCAGCAGTTTCCTGGTCGTGCGCTGGTTTGTGGCTGTGCTGGTTGAGGTGTGTGCTTCTGGGACAGGGCAGGGGCTGCTGGTGGCTGCCCTTGCCAGGGTGGGGTTCAGCTGCTCCAGAGGCACAGATGCCAGCAGGAGAGGGCTGCGCGTTGCAGGGACACCACGATGAGCTCAAACCAGCCCCTCTGTGCTGCTGCGGGGCTCGGGAGCCGGGAGGGTGCTGGGGGTGACAGAAGCCCCGGGTCTCGGAGCGGAGGCAGAGCTGCTCCCTGCTCGGGAACGCCCGGCCACCCTGCTGGTGCTGACACTGCTGCAGGCCCGCGGGGCTGCCGGCACCTGCACGGCCCCTCTTCTCACGCCAGCTTTGCTGGCTGCCTGGCTGGGCACGGGGCCTGGGGTACCGTGACGTCTCCTGTGCTGGGCAGTGCTGGAGGAAGGTCCCTTCTACAGGCAGTGGAGGCGTGTTGGGGTCAGGAGCAAGACAGGTCGGATCTCTCCCCTTCCTGTGTTGGTAACCAGCGTGGATCACACTTGGGACTCTTTTGACTCAACTCTCGAGCTATAGATTACCCTGCTGCCTCTTCTAGTACATATCATCATGGTGAAATTAATTTTCCATGAGAGAGTCAGCTGTTTCTTGATTAGAAGTGCTCCAAAAATATCAGCAGAGAAATGATTACAGGAAGCCTTAAGCGCTCATTTAGATAATTGGACTTTACCTCCCCGGTTAAGTTGCTGCATCCACTCCTGGCTTAGATGAGCACTTGCCCTCCCTGTTGCTTGTGAGCAGGGAGTTTGGGGTGCATCATCCCGAGGGGTGTGCTGGCCCTGGGGTGTGGCTGTGTGCCTCCACTCCAGCTCTGGGTTTCCATGTGTTTAAATCCCAGTGGGGCTGACTTGTCCTTTAACAAACTGACACAAATAATCTTAAGATGGTCATTTGGGCAAATGGATTCTTAAATTTTGCCTATATTCTATATGGGTAATGAAGGTCTGCTGGAAATTGGTAGGAAAAGGGCTATTCTCCCCCCCCCCCTGCTGAGAGGCAGCTAAAATCCCTCTCCTGTCCTTGTCCTGCTGCTCGGTGCCTGTAGCTGGGCTGTTACCACTGCGTGGATGTGGCCTGAAGTGCTGTGTGCTCCAGTGGAACAGAGGCAGAAGGCCAGTGTGATTTTCGAGGCCATGCTGTGTGGTTAGATGAGCGATGCCTCGTGACACGGAGCGCTGCTTTTTGGCTGGGCCCCGGTTCAGGCCCAGCATGCTGGGAACATGTTCCTGCCTGGCAGGGAGCAGCAGTGGGGATGCCTGGCAGGATGCTTAGCATCCTCCTCATCCTCCTCCGCTGGCTCTGGGAAACACCACCTCTTGGGTACAGGGGTCCTGGGCTCTGTAGGGTCAGCTAGGTCAGGCTTAATAAATTTAAACAATGGCAAATTTGCTCATCAGAAGTGAAGTAAACTGAGGAGTGAGGTTCGACTTGGGTACAGCGATTCCTGAATGCTGGTCCAGACCCATCCCTGACCATGGTGGCCCCACGGAGCTAATTTAAGCACTGTGTGCATTTGGGGAGTGAAATGTTTCAATAATGTGCTTTAAATCCGATTTTCTGAGCCGAGCAAATTGCGTGTTCTGGATAAGCGTGGGCTTTGTGAAGCTTATCTTGTGGTGCCAGGTCATTCTGGGGGCAAGAGAAGGAGCTCTGCACCCTAGGCTGGGGTCGGTATGGTCGTGGGGGGTTCTTGGTGTGGGTATGTGGCATGTTGATGGCACAGCTCATCTGTGGCCAGGTCTCTCTCAGTCATCTCACTAAAGGGGTTAATATGTGAAAAGGCAACCGCTGCCTTAAACAAAGCTGGTGTTGTTTGTGCTCCCGCTCCCCTGGGATGGTGGCTGCTGTAGCAGCGTGTTCAGGATTCCCACTGCAGCTCCATGCCAGTCTGACCCAGCAAGCCCTGTCATGTGGCCGTGGCGAGGCCCCGCTCCCCCTGCCCACCCCGCCAGCGGGGAACAAACGGTGCTTTCACTGCGCCCGGCAAGCCTCCCTTCTCCCAAAATTAAGCAGGGATTGGATGCTGATTTGTCTCTCCTGTTCTTTCATGCTTCACCAAACCTGGTTCTGCCTTATCCGGCGAGTTGAAGTCATAATGAAGTAGAAAGCTAAATGACTTGTTCAGCATCAGTGAGTTCTGCCTTGCTGCTGACTCCAGCTCCGCGCAAGCCAGAGGGTGGGAGATTTCTGTCCCCACTTCCCTTGTCAGCAGCCTCGTCCTCATAAACATTGCAAGCGGTTTCAGCTACCCCTTGCTCTGTGCAAAGTAGCTGTGCCCCGGTTCTTGATGAGCTTTTTGGGATTTTTGAAAGGGAGTCAGGTGGTCTCTGTTGGTCACTATTTGCTGCTGGCTAAGGTGGGGTGGTGTGGCAGCGCTCTCCCGCACAGGTCCGTGCTCTGCTGTGCTTGCTTGGCTTTGGAGGATGCTGTTCTCATTGCTGGATGCATTGGCTTCTGCTGCCTTCTGGTAGGGCCTCACGGTGCTGCTACCTGCAGCTTGACATGGATGCTGTCTGTGGGGCTCAGTGTTATAAATATGTCCTTAGGAACCGCATGTCCCAGGCACCAACCCTTAATATGTCACCTTTGCAACTGAGACAGAGCTGGGATGTGGGCTGGTGAGCTGAAGGAGAAGTTGCCCAACTTCCACATCTTGTTGTGGTCATCTAGAAGATGTGGCCTGCATGAGCAGGTCAGGTTGGAGGTGTACTGTGCATCCTGACCCTGAGGCCATGCCAGCCTGATTGCGTCACTCACTTATTCACCACTAACTCGAAATTTCTCAGAAATGGGCTATTTAGGTTTTCCTCCTCAGGAACTTACATTTCTGTAAGTCCTCGTTGGCAGCTGTCTGAAGCTGGGGCTGTGATGGGGAGTGATGTTGGTGCTGGACCGCTGGTGCTGGCACATGATGTGGTTTCATGCTGAGTCCCATGCAGGGGGGGAGTCTGACTGTGAGCATGTGAAGGTTTCAGGCTGGGTGTGAGGTTTTGCATGGGGAATTTCAGCTACATTTGTTTCTGGCCTGTGGTGACACATGAAAATGCCAGCTTTTCCTTGAGCTTTAACCTCTGGGGATCTGCTGGAGCAAATTCCCTCTATTTCTGAGCAGGAGCAGCCCTTGCTGTCTATCGCTGTCATTGCACCAGGAATATCTTGCCAAGAAGCTGCACCAGAGTAGATGTTTGTTTTGCAGCTGTCACTGACTGACTTGGTGGTGACTCTGGGTTGTAGACTTGGCCACAGAAGAGGCAGGTGAGCAAAGTGGGAGTTTGGGTGCAACTTTGGCTGAGGCAGCTCCTGCTTCTTGCTGGTGTAGCCACTGGCCTACGGTGCCATCGCTGGCTCCACCACAAAGGATACATGTATGGGGAGAGGCTGGAAACTGGCCTTTAAAATTACATTTCAAGCCATTTAGTTGTCAAGCACTTAATGCAACTGACCCCTTTCTTTCTGAAAATCTTGTGATGCCCCATGGCTTGGAGACAGGCTGGGTATGGGCAGCACCTGAGCATGGCGTTGGGACTTCGGGCATGGCGTGGGGCTCCATCACCCTTTCAAATATTGGCTTAGCTCTGTGAAAACAAAATACATTCAGGATTGGGAAAAGCACCTTGGCAGCCTTGCTGGAGGCTGACTCAGTCTGTGGGTGTAAGGGGGGAAGAGCAGAGCAGGGAGCTCGTGGGCAGTGTGTCAGCGTGGGCAGTGTTTGGGGGGACCCTTGCTGCCCTATCTAATCTGTGCTCCCAGTGACTGCAGTGATGACTGTACCTTCCTGGCACTGGCAGCTGCCAGTTTCAGGCTATTACAGCTTGTGATATGGCTGCTGTAGAAACGACCTGTCTGTTATGGATGTTTCCTGGTGACATTTCCATCAGTTATGGCCCCATCTGTGCAGGGTCTCTGTTGTTTCCTTGGCCATGTGCCCTCTTCCATACCTCCTGGAGTGTCTTTTGACCTGTTTATTTTTAATTACTACTGCACAATTGGCTTTCTAGTTCTCGTCCCTATTTAAAATCAAGATTCCCCCCATCCCAGCCCCCATGTTCTTCAGCCTAAAACTTCACTGTTTGGGGGCTATGGCTGGAACTGTGATGCGGAGGGGGGCTGCAGCATCCATGGTGGCTGTCCTACTGTCCCTGTGGTGGCTGTCTGCCATCCTGCTATGCTGCTGGAGACACAGGGCCATGCCTGCTGCTGTTGCTTTGGGGCCTGTCCCTGCCAGTGCTGGGTGTCAGCTTAAACTGAAACCCAAGAAGACTCAGCCTGAGCGGTGCCAGGGCACGGGGTCAGTGGAAAAGGAGGGGGAGAAGAAACCTGGCTGCAGGGGGCTGGCCCTGGCGACCCAGGGGTCTTGTGCTGCAAAATGCAGCCTGCTCTGGGGCGTATGGATTGCTGCTGAGCTCAGACTGGCAGTGGGATGCTTTTGTGGTGCCTGTTGAGGTAACTCTGCCAAGCAAGCGTCAGCCCTTGGTGCTGCAGTCTAGGAACAGATGCCCTTCTCCAGGCAGGCAGCTTAGTTTCCTGTTACAGCATTTCCTAAGGAAACCTCCCTGCCTAGGCAGGCAGAAGCACTGTTGAGCTGCAGTGCCGCGTTGTCCGTTCCTGCAGGGTGTGCTCCCCTCTGAACCCTCCGGGTTTCCACACGTGCCTGAGGCCCCAGCTCCCCGGCTCCACCTCCTTCCCAGCGCCCGGCACGTGTAACTCCAGGATCCTCCTGGCAGAAAGGAGCTGAAACCAAGCAGAAGGCTGGGAATGGTTCCAAAAGACTTCTGTTTCTATTTCCTACAGAAGCTGGTGCTCATGGAAGTATTCTCTTCTCTTCCCCCCTTGCAGTGAACACCTACCTCTTCATGATGCAAGCCCAAGGCATCATGATTCGTGAGAACATGCGGACGATAGGAGCTCAGGTGTACGAGCAGGTGGTCCGTGGTGCCTATGCCAAGAGGAACAGCAGCGTGAATGACTCAGGTATTTCTGGAAGAATTTGGATCAAAAGCTCCTTTTCCATTGAAAATTGAGCTGACCTGAACCACTCTTGTTTGAAGGAATTAATTTATGCGGAGTAAATGCGGGGTGGGAACTTTGATTAATTGGCTTGTTTTTATTTATAGATATAAAAATATATAGCATAAAAATAAAAGTTATATCTACAATTACTGTGTGTATATACACTATATGTAAGTTGTATTAATTTCTTTATATAAAAAATTCAAATGCCTCTAACTTGTACAAGGGGTGAAAATCTTGACAGGTCTCAGATGATTGGGTGTTGAGCCAAAAACCTCTTTGCTTTCCAGGAATTCACCTTGTTAGCTTCAACCAGTCTGAGGATAAACACTTCCAAATTCACTGCAAGGATCAGGTTTCATGTTTAAAAAATAACTTGCCAGGCACAGGCGTGTACAGAGCCCTCGCTCCGGGCACGTGGAGGAGCCTGTGCTCATGAGCTTCACTCTTCCCATGCAAGGATGAACTGATATGACTTGGTTGGAGATCTGCCACAAATAATATATTGAAAGTTGGGCAGAAGGCAGGGAGCGGAGTCACAGGCTTCCGCTCCCAGGCTGTTCGTCATCCGGAACATACAGCTGATAGCAGGGTTACAAGTTCTGTGTGGGTATGGTACAGGGAAGCATCGATGCACTGGCTGTGTGGAAGGCAGGCTGAGCCAGGCGTTGCCCGTGGGCTGCTGTGGCACCGAGCGTGTACCTTCCCTGCCAGCATCCCCCGGTGCCTCGCGCCCGTGTGGTTGGCACCAGGCTGCAGCAGTGCCAGGGAGCTCGGCTGCTCCGCTGCCAGGCTTTGTCAGCAGGGGCTGGTGGAGGCAAGATTATTTCCTTATCAATAACAAAACCGAGCCGTGTCCTGGCTGCTTGGCTCGCTTAGGAGCGGGTGGTGCAGCCACCGGTTCAGGTGTTCTGCCCAAGGAAGGCCATGGGGGTAGAATTATCACTTTCTACAAGAGATTGGCGACCCGGGTCACCTCCTCTCCCCGCCAGAGCCCGCCAGGGCTGCCAGCCTGGGCTATTTTTAAGGCTGGAAATATCAAGTAAAGCAGACGCAGGGTGAGGAAGTGGCTGATCCCCTAGTGGGAGGAGGGTTAGATGTCCCACTGCTGCCACTTTTGGTGGTGAGAACCTCTGCCCCACTGTAGTCCTGGCCCTTGGGGCTCAGAGCCCTCTGGAAAGCTGCGGTGTGTTCCTGCTGCCTGCAGCAGACGGTGAAATGGTCACCACCGTAGTGCCAGGGACACCAGTACTGCTGCTCCTGAAATAACGGGCTTTGCTCAGGCCTCGTGTCCTCGTGCTCCGCAGGCGTGGGCTGATACCCCTCCTGCCCTGAGAGGATGTTTTAAGCATATATGAGTGCTGTGCACCGTCCTTGGGCGACCTTCCCTGGCAAGCAGATCAAAGCAGATGCGTGACGGATGGTGGTGACATCTGGAAAGCACGTGGTGCTGTGGCCATAAAGATTCTATTAACAGTGTCAGTATCTTCCTTCCATGACTCTTTTTTTTGGGCACCTTGGTGAGATCTGGATGGGTGGCAGTGCCTGGTTAATGCATCCTCCCCACACTGGTATGACTGCAGGGAGGCACCCAGCAGAGGCTTTGACCATCCCCATTGTTACTCGGAGCTGTTGGGAGCAGCTCCTGGGCTATCCTGCCCCTGTCCTGCCCAGCAGACAGCAGTGAGTGTTGCATCCCTGCATCATCCTCTCTCCAATTCTCAGCAGTGGCAGGGATGCTGCTGCAGGGGATGAGCTGGCACAGGTCACAAACCACTTTGGGTAGTAGAAGACCCTGTAGCCCCTCTCTGTTTGTCCCTGCCCCAGCTACATGGAAGCCCTGGCAAGTAGGAGGCTGCCAGTGCTTTCTGAGCTGCAACTTCTCAGCTCAGCAAGGGGCTGGGGCATGAGCAGTTCTTTGGGCAGTGCTACCTTGTGTGTGTGTCCTCCTGGGACCTGGGGGTTTAATTTCTGGGCAGATTCCTTAAAAATGCAATAACCCACCCTGAATGACAAGGTGACCAAGCACAGGGTGCTCTGCTGCAAACACAGTGCATCTGCATTGATTCTTTGCCTTTAGCTTTTTTCCTCTTGTATTAAAATGAGGAAGTACTTGATAACTTTGTTAGCATTTGTTAATAGATGCAATAATAGGTTTCTTGTTCAGTGAGCTAAGAGGGGTCCCTTCCGTGCTTCTGCAAGCAAAAAAGGCAGCCTTTGTGGAAAAAAAAAAATAAAGGGGGAGTTGAGCTTTACCATGCATTGTCAGCTGGACTGAGTACTGAAAGCATGCTCCTCAATTGAGGGAATTTAATAGGAATCTGGTTATTAAATTCTAGAGTAGTGTCAAGCATCCAAAATAATATGTCATACTTGAAAAGCCCTTAGGTTCTGTTTACAAGCTCCATCTTGAGTCTGAGCTAGTTTGGGTACCACTTATTTGAACAGATAAACATTGTTTATGACGTGCTGGTAAGTACTAGTGCAATAAAGCAAGCTGCAATACCAGACCAGCAATGACTTGTCCTGGCTGATTTAAATGAAAGATTTTGACCTTGCAGGTAAAAGTAACTCTCTCTGCTTCGCTTTAGACGATTCAATTGTCACTAGATTATTTTTTTTCTTGATAGATCATTAATGTGGCTATTAGGTGCAGCCTTTCTGCTATGGAAAATATACTGTGCTTATGCAATTGCCTAAATGTCCCTATCCTTAAATGTGACTTAGATTCTTAACTCGTAACCTTAGCCGATTCCTTCACTTCACTGTACTGTCATTCTTGGTTTATTAAATTTTTCTCAGGATAAAATGTGTGAAACCTTTTTGCTATCAAGGTGTTCTTAAAGCTAAATGTATGCTTGGTTTGAAGGCTTATAGCTGCTGGTTTAAAAAAAAAAAAAAATTAAAAATATCTGAATTTCACACTGAGTTCAGTGAACTAACTTACAAATCTGGCTACCTGTTGCAAATTGACTGCTGGTGGATCATTCACAACCCTTGTGTCCAAGGCTTTGTAGAGCTGCTTGGACAGCTCGTGGGCATTGGCAGGTGGGACACTAGACCTTCTTTTGTCTCTGGCTGTCTGAGCACCAGCTGTTTTGTACTGTGCTCCTGAAGAACCAGGGCTACTCTTGCTCTGAATCAGCACGGTGAATGTCAGCCCTCTGGTGAGCTTCTGCAGTGAGCTGCAGGAGTAGCCATGCATGGTAAGGTAATTGGAAAGGGTGAGACCTTCTCATCCTAGTAGGTGCAGGGGCTGCCTGTGGTGGGTCTGGGAGGCTCAACCCTAAATGGCTGCTTTCCAGGACCTCTGTGGGGTGTAAGGTTGGTGCCCTAGGTACTGTGGGACCAAAAGGTCAACCCTCTGCTAAGCACCTGATGCTCGGAGAATGTGGAGAGGCAGCAACCTCCTGTAGCAGCTGATGCCTTAGTACAGGCAGGGAACTTCTTCTAGTGCCTGAAAATAAAGATCGTGCTTGGCTAAAGATGCTGTATGCAAAGCTGATGACTTTTACTGTAGAAAGCAGAAGTTTATGGTTATGTAAAATATCCTTTAACATCCTTAAAACATCTACAGGTGTAACAGGCTGAAAGGGTTTTTCACAGGGGCTGAAAGGATGCAGAAGAATGGAGGGGCTGGAGAAATGTGCCATGGTGGGCACTGCTGTGACTGTTGGGGAACAGAGGCTCCTCTGCTCTTGTGTGATGCAAACTGGAGGAAAGGCTGTGTGTAATGTGATAGTTTTTAATGATCCTTTGAGGAGGACATGAGGCAGGATTTCCATGTGTGGGCTGCTGCACTGACAGCCCCTGCTGGAGTTGGGACCTGCCTGGGGACTGCCCTCTCTGAGCCCGTTAGGAAAGGACCTGCTGAAAGAGCACGTTCCCTTTCGCTCTTCTGTGGTCCTTCAGGGTCAAGGTCCTTTGCTTTGAGCTGTTTGTGATAGCTAAAGGTGACACTCAGAATTCTTCCTTTGGCAAGCAAACATGAAGGTTTCTTTAATGTGGCCTTGTCTGTGGCAGCCAGGGCTTCTGCAGCTACCTGCCCCAGGATGGGGGATGAACACCCAGCTGGTTTGCAAGTCTAGAGCTCGTGCTGCACAGGGACACCCCCATGCCATTGGAGACACCCTCAGCCACGGGGGGTTTAGGAGTCTGCTTGCAGCGGTATGAGGAGGTGGCTGGAAATAACAAAGACCTGCAGCTTGGGTGTGAACTTTTATCTTTTTTTTTTCTCCATTTCCCAGATTATCTTCTTGATCTGAACCACAACGACACATTTCTGCAAGCCACAACGTTTCTTCCTGAAGACTTTACCTACTTCCCCAACCACACCTGCCCCGAGAGGCTCCCTTCTATGAGTGAGTAACATCCTTATGGTCCCATGCCCCTCTCCTGCTCCTCGTGGCGTTGAAGGGCACAGCATGACATTCCCTGGCATTGCAGCTTTCCCTGCTGGGCACCTGGGGACGAATGGGAATGCTGTCCAGAGCCTGGTCCCTTCCTGGGAAATCATTGTGTACCCGCTCACACAAATGAATCCCTGCTATGTCAGAGGCACATCAGGAGCCCATCGCCTGGCAAACGCAAACAAAAGAGGAATTGTCTGCTGGGAGCTGGTGAAAAGGCTCAGCCAGCCCTTTTCCAGGGGCAGCCGTGGCAGGGTGACTTCCTCGCCCTTTGGCAGCGCTGCCGGTCCCAGCCCCGAGCTGTGCTGGTTACAGCTGGGCAGGAGCCACTGTGGGAGACAGGGGCTGCTGTGGGAGACAGGCTGGACCCCCCAAGGCAGCCACAGCTAGGAGAAATGCTTCCACCAGAGTGATATTTGTGGTGCCTGACCCTTCCTGTGCTTCTCCCCACTGCCTCCACAGAGGGCCCCATCGATGTAAATATGAGTGAGATCACGATGGAAGATATCCATCAGTTCTTCTCAAAAGACCCCTCCATCAAACTGGGAGGCCACTGGAAGCCGAGTGACTGCCTGCCTCGTTGGAAGGTAACAGGGGGAGCTGGGGAGCTCTGTGTACCTGCTGAGCATGGGAGGGACAGAGTCCTAGGTGGGTGGTGGGTAGATGTTAATGGGAACCTTTCTGATGTGCTGCAGCTCCAGAGTAATGAATGTGAGGATTTCTGGAGTGTGGGGCTGCAGTGCCTGGGGGAGAAATGCTGAGCCCAGGGGCTGCTTTAGTGATGCATGAGTCAGCTCTGAGCTTCTGCATGGAATGCTAAGGAGTCAGGCAGCGAGCTTGCCTGCCTGCCTGCTGACCTACTGCCGAGACTCCCTCTGCCCACACCGCCCTGTCTGGGGTAGGATGTGACCCAGAGAGGCAGGGTGGCACTGCTGGGGACTCCTGTCCCCAGAAGGAGGTGGCTTAGGGCAACGTGGCAGCAGGGTCTGGCCCCACTCCTGCTGTCCCCAGCGCTGGGCAGAGGCAGTGAGGGGCTGGGGGGTGGGCTGCAGGTCTGCCTCCCACTCAAGGTTACATTGAATATCTTCAAAGCAACAGTTCCCTCAGAAGTGAATAGGAAATCCGTGTTGTGGGGTTTGAAGGGTTTCAGGCTGCTCAGCCCTACCTGGGAGAGCTGAGACACCATGTTTAGTGCTGCTCCCCCCCCCAACAGCAGCCAGTCCCAGCGTGGGTCTGTGGCTGGTGCGGTGCAGTAAGAGCTGTGTCCTCTCCTCATCAGGTGGCCATCCTGATCCCATTCCGCAATCGGTACGAGCATCTTCCTGTCCTCTTCAGACACCTTATCCCCATGCTGCAGCGGCAACGTTTACAGTTTGCCTTTTATGTTGTGGAACAAGTGAGTGAGCCCTGGGGTGGTTGGGGTGGCAGCTGCCAGGGCATGGACCTGCTGTGCTAAAAGTGCCTCTGCCAAAGCTGCAAGTGTAGCTCTGTGCCGTGCCCAGAGGAGTTTACCTGCCAGATCACGTAATTTAACTTTTGCCAGGTTTAGAGCTCATGTTGCAGTGTGTAAGTTGTCCCATTCTGCCAAAAAGAGGCACAGCTGAGAGGTGTGCCCCAAAATGGCTGGCTTTATGAAAAAAAAAAAAGGAGATTCAGTTGTTGGAGGTTTTTTTAAATCCTTTAGTGGCAGAGATACTTAAAAAAAGAGAACGCTGAACCGTATAGTACAGTTGCAGTTTAAATAATGCTGTGTTATTTTTTCATATCTCTGTAGTAGCTCTGGGAAGCATCCCCTAGGCAGAGGAGTGGCCTGACCAGAGTTAAGCATTTAATGTCCTGGCACTATCTGGAAGGCTTTCGTGAATGTAGAACATAAAACTGTCGTTTGATGTGTACATGAACCTCTCACTTAAGTAATCTGGCTTCGTCCGCCTAGTAGATGTACCTCTGTATATAACTCTTGTCTTAAAAAAACTGATCAAAACTGGTCTGTTTTGTGGTTTGGTTTCTTATTTTTTTTTTTTTTCCCAAATGTCTGAGTAATAAGGCTTTAACATCTTTAGCTTTGCTCCTGCACAGCAAATTGAATGGTTGGACTTGATGATCTTAGGGGTCTTTTCCAGCCTTAATGATTCTACGAATATTTAGGTCTTGGTTGATCTCACTAGTTTGTTCCAATACCTCATTTCCTTTTATGGCACTGATGTGGGAGCTGGTTGCCCTCTGCAGTTTTCTAGACAAGACTGAAAATGCACATGTGGAACATGAACTGCACAGGGCTCCCCTTGAGAAGGAACTTTTCTCCCTCCTAGGCTGGAAACCAACCCTTTAACCGTGCCATGCTCTTCAATGTTGGCTTTCGGGAAGCAATGAAGGACCTGGACTGGGACTGTCTCATCTTTCACGATGTGGACCACATACCAGAAAATGACCGTAACTATTATGGGTGTGGACAGATGCCGAGGCACTTCGCAGCCAAGCTGGATAAGTACATGTATCTGTAAGCACTGTTCTTCCTCCCCACCACCATAATAGCTAAGAAGCCAGTGTTAGATTTTATTTTCTTTTTTTTTTTTTTTAAAAGGTGGGAGGTGACTCTTGATTTGCTTCTTGAGCTTTGTGCAAAGGGAATGTGAGAGGGGAATGGATGAAAGCCTCCTGGCAGCTCAGGCTCTCCCCACTGCAGGCAGGAGAGCTGCAGCACTGGTGGGCTCTGCCCTAACCCCTTCTCTCCCACTTAGGCTCCCTTACAACGAGTTCTTTGGTGGGGTGAGTGGCCTGACTGTCGAGCAGTTTAAGAAGATCAATGGTTTCCCTAACGCTTTCTGGGGCTGGGGTGGTGAAGATGACGACCTCTGGAACAGGTACGGGCTCAGCTCAGCAGGCATCCCTGAACTCTTCTGGTGGTTCTGTGAGCCAGGCTTTGCACGTGCTCACAAAAAAAGTGAGTGTCACCTCTGCAGCCAGCACGGGGCTTGCTGTGCCCGCTTCGCCCGGGCTGGGGATGAGCCAGCCTGGCTGTGGGGGCTCCGTGGGAACGGGGGCTGTTCCAGCCTGCACAGGCAGGAGAGGGGAAGCAAACAGAAGTGCTGGCTGGGAAATGACTGGCTCTGTGTGCACTATCCCATGCTGCTGAGGTCAGACTGATCTTGGCTGAGCTGAGGCCTTGAGGTTTAGAGAGCTGTGTGACTTGTCCAGAGAGAGCCCAGGCTGGAGTGGGGAGGTTTGCATAGCTTATCTGCTGGGTGGAAAGGCAAAGCTGTTGTTGGAGTCCCAAGTGCACTGACTGTGCAAACCTGGCAAGCACTGGCAGCACAGAAAATACAATGGTTGGTGTTGGGTTTTTTTTTTGTTGTTGTTGATGTGTTTTCTTCCCTTTCTAATGCAGAGTGCAGTATGCAGGCTACTCAGTGACTCGGCCAGAAGGAGACACAGGGAAATACAAATCAATTCCCCACCATCATCGGGGAGAAGTGCAGTTCCTAGGAAGGCAAGTAAATTGTGTTGTTTGGTGGTTTGATTTTTTTTTTTTTTAAGAATCTTGAAGCCCTTCACAAAGAGTTCGTACCACGTACAAGGATCCCTGCAGCTGTTTGAGGGCAGTGACAGATTTAACTCATGAAGGAAACTAATTGTTGGAAGATGGAGTGAGAGCACTGCCTGGATCTCTCTATCCCTGCATTTTATACCCTGAATCCCTACAGTGAGGGTTGTAGGTGGGCTGGGAGCCTGCCCTATATCTCCAGGGGGATGTTCCTAGAGAGGTGGCAAATACCAGTTAAGAGAAGTTTCTATGTTTCTAGAATAGCCTGGTCTAAGTGTTGAAGGAGGCATTGCTCAGGCTGCAGAAGGCAGAGAGCCTGGGTGTTCCTGGTGCGTGGCTGCTAAAGCATGAGGTGTCCCTGGGAACACTAACAAAGCCCAGCAGCAACACCCTGGATTAGCACTCCAAAGGCAGGTGCTGTTGCAGAAGTGATGGCCTCCTGCAGTGCTGTTCTTGGGGGGTGGACAGTGCTCAGAGTTTTGAGTCAGAGGGTGGCACTCTTGCTGGCTTCATCCCATGATGGTGTGTACAGATGGGGACATGGCAGCAGCTCCAGCACGTGGCCACCACAGTGCTGAGATGGAGCAGCTCGTCCCTCTCTGTTCTTCTGTTCCTGCCTCTTGGCCCCAACCTGGGGCAGGTGTACAGAGCCCCTGAATTCTGGGTTTGCTCACTTGTGAGGCTTTGGACATCCATGAGGATCAGTAAATGTCCTTTGTGCCTAAGGAGCTGTGTGAACTGTGTGAACATTTTGTTTGTTTTTTTTTTCTCAAAAAGCTAAATTCTCTCTAGAGCTTTCCAGGAGGGCTCCAACCCCTTTGTCCAGGAGTGTTTTGGAGTGTGTGAGGGTTGGTTGAATGACTGCTTGGGGACCTTGGTGGAATTTGAGTCTGCTGAAAACTGTGCAACAGAAAACCAAAGAAATACCTTATTCACAAAATGCTGCAGAAATTAACACTCATAGGTGAGGAACTGTTGGACAGTGCAAGCTCTGTTCTGCAGAGAGGTTCCTGGCTGCTGCTGGCAGAAGAGGCAGCAAGAAGGGTTTATGTTGCAGATACCATCTGAGCTGGCTACTGGTCTCTTTCTAGAATCATTAGAATTATTAAAGTTGGACAAGACCTCTGAGATCAAGTCCAACCGTCAGTCTTCTACAGAAGACTGATTTTGGGGGGACTTTCCATTTGAGGTTATGTCACCTTCACCCTAGTTTTCATTTCTCTGTCAGACAGAGTACAGTCAGTAAAAGATACTTCTTTTGGTTCACTCTTGAAAAAGAAGTTGGTCTGGGCTTAAAAAGCCATATTTGGTCAAACCCTTTAAGCATGGAAGGCTGGCACTGCAGACAAGTACCAGCTGCTGCCCTTGGAGAGCCCTGCTGCTTCTCCCACTCGAGCAGGGGCACCCAACAGTTCTCACCGTGGAAAAGGGAAGCTTTTGGCAAGGCACTGTGTCCTACCCATCCCTGATGCCGTGACCTCTTTGAAACCAGCTTTGGCACGTCCCTCTTTGCCCTCACCCAGCATCTTCCTCTGGGCACATCCCTTCCCTGATGTTTTTTCTGTCCCCAGGTCTCAGCTGAGCTCCTGCTCACGCAGGTGCTGCCAGGCCCACAGCACTGCAGTGCTGAAAATCAGTATCCTGCCCTGTTGATGTGTTTCTGCTTATTGTTTCTCTCCCACCCTTAGATCTCATCATGCTGCCTCTAAATTTGGCTGAGGCTGTTTTTGTGCACCAGCTGCAGTTTCCTTCCCTAAATCATCATTCTGCTAGTTTTACTTCCTTGTCACCCATCCCTCAGACTAAACCCATTTGATTCTACTCTTGTTTGTGGTCCAGTTTCTTAGAAATGGAAAGGACCGTGTCACCCATGATCTGCTTTTGTCTGAGAGGTTCTGGCTGCTGAGGCCACTGTCAGGAACCACAGAGCTCAGCTCCCTCCTGGGAACGGGACCTGGACCCACAGGCTTTGGGCGTGGGTTTCAAGTTCTTCTGACAGTTGATGTGCTTGCTGGTGGCACAGAGAGCATTCTGATCTTCCTCAAGTGTCGGACTGTGATTTTTCTAAAGTTTGGGGTATTTACTCATCTGGAATATAGAAAATGTGAGGGTTATCTTTATTAAGAGCTCAGAAATTTGTTTTTTTTTAGCTGCTGCTGAGACTGTCTGTTTTAAAAGCGTTTTAGTAGTGTTGGAAGGACTTTGCAGGACTGTGGGGTACAAGGAAGTGACTAGCCTCTGATTCTCGTTGCACAGGTATGCCTTGCTGAGGAAGTCGAAAGAAAGGCAAGCCCTGGATGGCCTCAATAACTTGAACTACTTTCCAAACGTCACGTATGACACCTTGTATAAGAACATCACTGTTAACCTGACACCAGAGCTGGCTCTGGTGACCGAATATTAAGCAGAGAAAATAACTTTGCTCTGCCCTTCACCAAGAAAGCACCACGCTAGACTTTCTTTTCCAAGGGTTATCAAGGACAAGCAACACTTTGTCTAATGAAGGATCACAGTATTTTGGAGAATAAGGCTGAAAGTGCACGCACAAATTGCCCTAGCTGTACCAATCCAGCCCGATACTCGTGCAGCGAGCTCAGCAGTCTTTTTCTTTTTTTTTCTTTTCTGCCACTTGCTTTCTGGGTTTCAGGACAGCAGTTGGACCTGCTGCTCTCGTCTCCACATTCCTCCTCCAGCAATCTCTGGCACTGGGACTCGCCTTGGACGCATTTTCTCTTCCAGGAAGCAGCTCAGCTGAGGGACTCTGGCTTCTCAACTGAGGATGTCAGGAGCACTTTGGTCAGCAGCCGCCCTGGGGGGAGATCAGACGACTTCTGATATCGTTCTTCTACGTCTGTGCGGTTTTTTAAACCTGCTTGAAGTATATACAACAGAATTCGCTTCTTAAAGAAGTGTAAGTGTAAATATGCTGTGTAAATTGCCCCTTTTAAGTTTTCTCCTATGGCTCAAATCCAAGCTAGAGGTTTACATACGGTCACTCATTTTAGTCCTGAACTCTGTAAACACTTGTATGTGCATCACTGTGCTTGTGCAAGGTGTTCCCTTTTAAGCCAGTGAGACTGCTCGCGTGATTTAAGCTGTGCATAAGCAGAAATGTTTGTGGGACGGGGCCCTACGCTCCCCAGTGTAGTGGGTGAGAAATAACAGCCACGCCATCGCTCATTCCAGAAACCCTGGGGTGGCTTTTTCCAAGGAGCGTGAGGAAACGGGAATATTTACAAAAACCCTTCCCGTTCTGTCACTTTTGCAGTACGATGTGCAAATGAATCCAAAAGCCATAGGGAATATGACCTCTTGCTGTTGCTCCCTATCCCACTGATGGCAAGCGGGAGCTTGGCAGACGGCTCAAGGGCTCTGCTGCGGGAGGCGTAGCCCCGAGGCCGGCTCTGCTGCCCACGTGCCATCCTTGGGACGGGCAGCCGGCCCCGCAGCGC
>NW_008611519.1:75512-93010 GCF_000691845.1 Merops nubicus | reverse complement strand
AAAATAATAAAAAATAAAAAAAAAAAAAGCCCAAGAGCAACACTGAGCTGTGTTACAGTTTAGCTGGAAAAATCTTTGGACTTTAGAAGCATCCTCTACAGAAAACCTAAAGCCTGAATATTTTTTCAAGGCAAAAAGAAAGAACCAGTTGTTTCTAATACATTAGCTGACAGTTGCTTAGGGGTGGGAAATAAGTTGTTTTCCTTGGAGGAGAGAGCCCACAAGCAGCCACGCTAGAGTCAACCATAAAGTCACCCTCCAGTGCAGCTAACAAACAAGTCAGGGGACATACAAAAAGGGGAATGTAGCTAAGGGATCTGACCCAGGTCTAGATGTAGATGTAACTGCTGGAAACATAATATGCACAAACAAAACTGAAGTAAATTATCAGCTTGGGGAGGGGGGAAGAAGGGAGTCCAGGGACAAATACACATAGATGACTGACTACACCCAGAATTATTAATATTTTCATGTGTAAGAAGCTGAAGTCAAGTTTCCAGACTCTGCTAAAATTGACCACTTCTTTTGACTGATAATATCAGGAACACAAAGCGGAGGAAAGTAGTTCAGGAATTGTTCTCATGAGGCCAAATCTACACACCTTTGCCCCCTTGACTTTGTATGAAACTTGTTAAGGAGCTGCTGTTGCTTTCAACATAAAAGCTCTCTGAAGACAGCTCTGCCATTCTCTTGATGGAGAGGCACAACCTACACAACTTGGTTCTCTGTAGGGGAGATTTTAAGGTACAGATGGGAGTTACATGCCCAATTCCCATATCTCCCAAAGACAATTACATGCTTAACTGCCCTTTGTGCCATTTATAACTTTCCCCTTTAGAGTCAGATGCTCATGATTACATAGATTATCTACAATAGGTTTCACTACAGCAGTACTTTGATGTTGTACTTTAAAATACTATTGGAAGATTTGACAACGTACACAAAATATAGAGCAATGAACATGTAGTCTATGGATTGTTTTAGGAGGCTGAGATTTTCATTCTAAAATAGGATACATTTTTAAGGAAACGTACCCTCAGTCTAAAATATATGTAATTATGGTTTATTCTGTTGCTCCAGTGGATTAAAACATTCATTACAAAAGCCACAGATAAAATATAATCTGGGAGGTTGACAATTTTTTGCAACATCACAGAAGACTAAAGGGGAGATTTTATTGTAAACTAGTTGAGTAGAAAATTCTGTCCATTATGTGGTAAAAGGTTTGCTGTCACTTTCAGCTCTGGCCTTTATTTCATTTTTCCTAGTCTAGCTGGCTGTAAATCTTCAAAATTGCATAATGCCAATTAAGAAAAATAAAGAGCAAATTGAGATACCAGTATTCATAGAGGAATGCTGTTGGCGGAGGCCCCAGATATTTTTTATGTCTCCAGTGATTTGCCTGTAACTGTTCCAGGAAGTTTGGGAAAAGCTTTGCATTGACATCATGCTGCAAGTGCTGGAAAAGCTTTACCCTGGGAAAGATTTGAGGCCTAGTTCAATGTCCTGGGTAACCTATCCTATGACTTGCATGGATATTCTCAAGGTTAATGAATTTAGCAGAAATCTAACCCATCTGCCCTCCTTTCAAAGCTGTTTTACTGAAGGGAGACTTAACAAATGGTTTATTTTTGTGTTATTTTTCTCCCAGTTTCTCTCTTCCCAAAGTCTTGGAGTTTTGATTTTTGGGTTAGATTTTTTTTTTTTCCTTTCAATGCAGCTGAACCACTATGGGCCAATTAAAGGGAAAGAACCTTGTTTTTTAAAAAAATATTTTTAATACCCACAGTAGTTTATTTGCAACATCAAAACAAATAGATTAAGGATGACGCTCCTCTTCCTAATTCATGGACTTGAGACATTTCTTTCTTTATACAAATGAAAAACAATAGGCAAAAAGACAACTGACAAAAAAATAAAAGAAATTCTGTAAAACAATAAAGCCAGTGGGCTATTTAGCTTCAGTTCAGAAAGGTGGCCACTGTGGAAGGATAAACCATGTAAAAGTTAGCTTCTGAGGAATGGAGAAATCATCCAATATCTGTTAGGTTCAGTGCTTAGTCCCTCAGCAGAAGATTCAGTAGACTTCCTATTTTAAGAAGGGTTCTGTTTTCTTGGAATTACTGATTTTTCAAAGGCAGGGGCACCTCGTGGTGAGCTCCTAATTACTTCCTACCCGAGGCTGGCCAGACACTGGGTGAAAACCACCCAGGAAGATCTTTCTTGCTTGGTTGAGGACATCATCTACTTGTCATCCCTCATTCAGGACAGGGGTTTTAAACCCCAGCACTTCAGATATCAAAGACCTGGAAACTTCTACTGCTCTTCTCAAAGTGCCTATATCTCTCTCACTACAAGAAGAGCTAGCTGACTGGTATGAACTTGTAGCCTTATTTTCAAATTACCAAAATCAGTCATGAAAAAAAGTGAACTATTTCTAAGTTAAATCTAGATCTAGCAATACAAAATGTGTGTAAAACCTGTAAAAAAAAAAAAAAAAAAAAAAAATCTGAGAAGCAGCAAAAAGTCTGATAACAGCTGGGAAACAACAGGAAATAGAATGACCTTGAATGTTCACAAGAAATTAACTTCTACTGCAGTTGTTTCTAGATGTGCCTGTTTTCGTGACTTCTTATTCTTGAAATATATTTTATTCATAAATATGTTGTGTGGGGAGAATTATTTTTATAAGCTCTTATATTTGGCAAAATGAAACCCCAGTGTCTCACTTTGCTTTGCTGATATTACACAGACAAAAGTAAGTAACATCACAGAAACAATGTTAACACTGTATGTAGTTGTTTTGAATAATACTGTCAAGTACTAAAACCCTGTGAGTGCACAGGTATATTTATAGATTGTTTCCTTCCAAATGGATAGGAAGAATTATTTTTAAAATCACATTCCAAAATGTAAAGCTAGGAAAACAAAAATTAACTCATTAAAACAAATATTATAAAGAAATGAATGATGGTCTTAGAAAGAGATAGAAATGGACATAAATTATTAGTAAACTTAATTAAAATTATACATTCAAATTTTATTATAAGAAAAACTTTTAAATATATTTTAAAAATCAGTTGATTCTAAGAAAAGGAAAAAATGAACTATTAGAAACTATTTTGTTTCTTTTTGGATTTGGTGTGTTTTTTTACTGTTGTATCAGTCAAAGACAATCTACTGTTAACATTTCAGGGTATATCATAACCCTTACTCGACTTAAAAAATACAGGTAGGCATTTTTTTTTTTTTTATACAAGTAAGCAAACTCAGATATAGACAAATTTTACCAAATATTTTAAGTTCAAGTACTTGCATCCAGTACATAAGCATTTAAAATCACTTTCAGTGGTACTGACTACAGAACTCTGAGTTAATTTAGCCAGGAGTTAGATCTGCAAAGCTATTTAAGCCACTAAATTACATCAGCTATTTTAGTGGAAGCTGGATGCTTAAATACATATAAGTATATGGCTATAAAACTGCAAGAGGATATTAAGTACTGCATTTCTTAAACATCCAGATAACTTGTAAAAATAGCTGGCTAATTAGTTAGATTTACTCTGTAAGCTTGCAATAGTAATGATACTTTTGGACACTTTTTAGCAGATGTACAGAAGCCACCAAGTTAATCAGGCATTACCTAAAGCTGAAAGTGTCAAAGAAAGGATATCTCATTCCCATCCTTGAAAGATAATTTAGCTCATATCCTCAGATAAGGTTTTAATGTTTGGATAATTTCTTAGAGTCAGAAACCCAAGTCAAGTTAGCCCCTTCACATAATGAGGTTATTTTCTGCATTTATCAAGTCTGAAAGTTATATCTATACAACTATCCTTGTAGACAGCCAATAAACTCATCCAACTTACACAGAGTCATCATAAACCCAAACCATATCAACTTTATAACTTTATACACCTGGAGTACTGCATCCAGTTCTGGAGCCCCCATTACAAGAGGGATGTGGACCTGCTGGAGCGTGTCCAGAGAAGGGCCACGAGAATGATCTGAGGGCTGGAGCAGCTCTCCTACGAGGACAGGCTGAGAGAGTTGGGGCTGTTCAGTCTGGAGAAGAGAAGGCTCCGAGGTGACCTTATTGTGGCCTTCCAGTATCTTAGGGGGGCCTACAAGAAAGCTGGGGAGGGACTTTTTAGGATCTCAAGTAACAACAGAACTAGAGGGAATGGGGCAAAGCTGGAAGTGGGCAGATTCAGGCTGGATGTGAGGAAGAAGTTCTTCCCCATGAGAGTGGTGAGACCCTGGAATGGGTTGCCCAGGGAGGGGGTTGAGGCCCCATCCCTGGGGGTCTTTAAGGCCAGGCTGGATGAGGCTCTGGGCAGCCTGATCTAGTGGGAGGTGTCCCTGCTCATGGCAGAGGGGTTGGAACTGGGTGACCCTTGTGGTCCCTTCCAACCCTGACAGATTCTGATCTGTTTTGGCAGAGGACTTTGGAGCCCTAGTGGCTCGGTTGTTGGACTTGATGATCTTGAAGGTCCCTTCCAACCTAAATGATTCTATGATTCTATGATTCTATAACTATATCAACTCTATATCAACTTTAGAAAGGCTAAGAGATTTGGCCTAAATGATCTGCTTCACCGTGATTCTTCTGAAAGAATCAACTAATACTTTCAGATGTCCTCCATTTCTATATTGGTGGAAATGGGAAGCTGCAAATGCTCAGCTCAAGCCTGAAGATTCTCATAGACTTTAAGGACACTTCAGCTTTAAGAGTAGATATAATCTGGCTCAGTGCAGATGTCAACACAACTAATCATCCTGGGTTCCCTTGACAGTCAATGAAGATCTATTCAGTGTGGACAGTGGAGTTCAGGTTGTGATTCATATCATCCTGAAGTACATATTTAAAATAGGTCAGAGAAACCATGCCCTAATAAGGCCTGTTTCTCTTCATAGACTACAGACAGAGCCTGAGATGATGAACTCAACTGAAGATAGCTGTTAAAATTAATCCATGCTTGTATTACACAATACAACCTTTGTGGATGTAGTCTATTTTTCCCCAGTGTCCTGTTTTCTAAAGAAAAGGATGAAAAATTTTCAAGTATAAATATTTTAAAGCCTTTAGACTCTTGCATATTTACCTGTAAAACTTTACCCAAAACTTTACCTATTTTACAGTAAAAACTAGTGTAAAGAGACTCTGAAGAATCAAGGTCTTCAAAGAAAAAAAGAAATAAAAATTAGACATGGGATTTCAAAAGCGATGTCTAATAGAAACTGAACAAACATATCCCTTGGGTTTCTTTAAAAGCCTAAATACTAATAAAGGAACAATTAGATCAAGAAAATGTTGGCATTTCTTACTATTTTTTAATTGAAAAGGGAATGTAGCAAAAATATCTAGTTCTCTTTTAGCAAATGTGTTAATGTAAAGTCATTCATTCCATCATATTTTATGTCTGGACAAAGAACTTTCCAGTAGTCATATTTTATTCACTTCAGTTTTTTTCATTTCAGTTTTATCCATTTCAGGTTTTTTTTCAGTGCACATGGATCCACATTTATGCAACCTCTGATGACTGATTTTGAAAAATAACTCACAGGAGTTATGCTTCTGTGAACATAGCTCTTTTTCAAAAGCACCATTTAAGACCTTAAAAATAATTGCTTGTGTTGCACTCCAGCTACACAATATTAAGCTCTGTCCATTAAGAAGTTTCTAAAGGGATTTTGATAGGAAGACTTATAACGAATACCTTGACTAATAAAAAACCCAAGTGTGTATGTATTTATCTTTACATTAGTCTCTCTCTTTCAACAGGAAATGTTATAGAACTCTGATTACCAGGCACTGAGGTTGTTTTTTGGTTTGGTTTGGTTTTTTTTTACATGTAAAATAGAGAAGGGACAAGCTGTGGTGAGGAAAATGCAAGCATTGTACAACCTACCAGACCTCCTGTCCCAGAGAGATTTATTTATTGGAAATTATGGTGAAAGGAAAAAGACTAAATAACTTTAAGTCCCTAGTTATTATGTCATGTGTAGCTGCATAGTACAATATAGCCACAATCTGCTGTTTTGTAAACCGAGCTGTCAAACACTTGTTATTTTAAAGCTGCAGCTTTTCAAGGTACTCTGACAGCCAGTGGTCCCAGCTCTCAGCCTGATTCATGGCTGGCTCTGAGACAGAGGAAGTTCGTGTCTGCTGTAATCTAAACACTTCACAAATGGAGCATTGGAACAGTGGCGAAAGAAGAAAATAGCCTAAACCCTATAACCCAGACAAAAATCCTGCAAAGCTTCTGGGGAGAAGAGAAAGGAAATAAGTACAACACCATAGTCTGCAAGATCAGCAAATGTATTCACATGATTTTATTTCAAAAACTCTCAGAGTTTCAGGCAGGGGGAAGAAGTTGATTTTAAGCCACTTAGCTGAAAAGCAGTGAAAATTAGTCTCTGTCAAAAATATGGAAACAATGTCCCAGATGTGTACTTCTGCAACATCTGTATTTTCCATTCCAAGTGTAAATACAAAAAGGTTGATTGTTGGAGGATTTCTCCTTCTCTTCCCCTCCCTCCCACCCCTGAGATTTATGTTTGGCCCCTAAATTCAGATCAGTGGAGGCTTATAAAGCATAAAGAGATGTGGATAATTTCCACTGCACTGAACTCTACTGTTCCAGAGGCAACATGCAGACAGTAAAGAGAAGATACATTCCTGGGCTGTGATAATATGCCCCCATAATATTGAAACAATGAAATCAATACACATCTACTACTTATTCTTTCTTAAAGGGAAAAAAGTCCAAATGTAGGGAAAAAAAATATTTTAAAAGCTTCCTAATTAATTCAGCAAAAGTATGTGTATGATATAATGCTAACCTAGAATTAATTTATCATTTTCCCATAATTACAGTTCTCCCACATTTTCAGACTTCCTTGTCTCTGGTATACGTGCATTTGTTGCATGTCTAAGCCTCGTTTTCTGTTCCACTCCTACCAACTTGCATGGAGCAACCCTCATCAAAATACTCTGCCAGGATATAAAAGAGGCCTTCCATCTGTCTGTTTACAGCTTGGTCTGACCAAGTGTAGGAGATGTATATTTTAATTACTTATGTATAGCTTGTTAGACGTATATGTAGCCTCAGGATAGCATTCTAGCTACAAGTTTCTTACAACTGTTAGGAAAACAAAATATTTCTGGATGAGAAATTGCTAATTCTGTCCTACCAGACCTCATGGCAACATAAATCAAATATATTTTTGTAGTTTTGTGTCTGGTGAGCTACAGCTTACTTCTTTAGCATTAATTTTATAGACAGTAACACAATACAGAAGAAATTGTTGCAAAAGAGAAGAATTCATGAGGAGAAATAGTAGTCTAATTTGTACACATTCTGTGCAGAAAGACACCATGCTGAAGATTTTGGCAATTTTCTTGAATCGTTTATAGCAGCCATAATACTTGCCTTTCAAAAAAAAAAAAAAAAAGATTTATGGGCAGCTGGAATTTCCATACATTGCTTGGAATCTGTGGAGGAATCTATATGGTGGGTCATGGCTGTCAGAAAGCTGGATGCCTTAAAGCAGAGCTATGGAGAATACAGAAAGTAGGCTCACAAAGGATCTGCAAAATTGTGCCAGCATTATTGCCTTTGTCATCAAGCAATGAAAAGACTTTTCTAGTTTTCAATTTTTAAACTGAAGTAATTAAATCTCCCTGTTCATTAAAAAAACAAACAACAATAGTCTGATGTTGGTCTGAAAAATTGTACCAAGTGAATGTAAATTTTAATTTCATGGTGCAAGTGTTAAATTATTGCCATCTAAGCTGTCTGCCAATATTACATGAAATCTCACCACATTTTAATAATTATCCTATTGTTTTGGATGGAAATGCCACATGTGCTATCATTTGAAAGGTTTTATGTACTGTTAGAGCCCTGAGAACTACAACAGCATAACTACATTCAATTCATCTAATTGCACTGAGAGGAAACTATAATTTCTGACATTGTTTGTGTCCTTTTGTGCCTCTGCCTATGTGTGCATGTATGTATAAAATGAAACTAAAAACTGAATTTATTTTCTCCTTCATCCTGTGTTTAAATAAGAGAAACTCCTTACAATTTAAATTAAATACATAATGGAGCATTAACTCAAAACAATTGCTGGAGTGCATGTAAATATGAATCTGTCCTTCTGAACCACAGAATTCCTTCCTTGAATTTTCTTTCTTTATCTTTTATGGTACTAACATGGATTTGGTATCAATTCCCTGTCTTTACAGTGTACTGGATGACATTTTTCAGACTCCTGAACTATAAAAATAAGAGACATCCTTTTTGCTGTGGAAAGAAACAGTGATTCTTCTTTCAGGAATGCTGAACTAATGACACATTTGACACTGTTCTTAAGACCACATCACTATAAGTTACATTAACAAAGATAACCGCATGGAGATGTTTTCAGTACAAATGCTTTTAAAGGTACTTATAAACTTATAGAGAGAGATGGGAAAAACTGCAAAAAGAAATAGGCAGGTCTCAAATAGTTATGAAATTATCAGTTTCTGTTTAGGCATTTTCCAGGATGGGGGTGGGGAAGTTTTCCTTTCTCTTCTCTAAAGCCCACTAAGGTCTGTTAGATACTACTGCACAGCCTGTGGCTCACTGTCTCAGCACGGTGCCTCGCCTGGGATGCTACTGACCACCCCTAGTCAAGAAATCACACTGCTTGTGTTAAGCAGGGTGGAGAAATGCCACCAACTCTGCTGTTATCTGACTTTATGATTTCTATTCCAAAAGTAAGCTAAGAATTGCAAATCCAGCCAAAGTTATGTTCCCAAGTCCTGTTTCAGTACTTAAACTTCCATCAGAACCCATGAGCTGGGCACACAGAGGAGATTTCAGAGCGCATCTATTGCTGAGAGTCTGAGTATTCTTTCAAGAAAGTAGGAATGGAGGCTCTGAGTTTTTCCATTCCTTTTCCCTCCTCTTGGTAAACAAAAAAGTTACCTGGGCTGTGGAAAGGTAGGATTCAGTGCCCTCTTTTGCCAAAGAGGACCTCAAAGTTTAGAGAGTTCTCTCACAGCACAGAAGAAATCATCTCATTGCAAATCTACTGGAAAAATGTTGGGGTACTACAGTCCTCTCTTCCAAATGGCTGCAGGCATGGCCAATTATATGCATGCCTAGAAACTCATTTTTGGAGAAATTTAATGACAGAATATTAAACACTGATAAGATCAGATAGAAACTAGGGAAGAATCTTGAAGAACAAGAAAAACACAACAAAATCCTATCCATCTTACCTAGACATCTGGGATGTCTACAAGTATCCAAGATTTATGTCTTTAATCAGAATCATCTTTCTGACTCAGCATCATCCCAATTCCTGCATTTAGTGAGATGACTAAACATGGTACCTCCTGTCTTATCTTTCTCCACAATTCTGCTGACCAGTTCTGGTGCCCAATCTATGGCAAGCCAAGTTTTTTTTGTTTTCCTTACATTCTTGTTTGTTAGCTATTGAGTTGATGCTGTTGTCTAAACTCACATTTTTAGTGCCACTTGAAGCACACATAAAGCTGACAAAAAGAACACGTGACTATCTCTAACAGATTTCCTGGTGTGGCAGCTAGATGCAAAGCAGGTATCCTAGAACATTTCACAGAATCACAGGATGGTAGGGGTTTGAAGGGACCTCTGGAAATCATCTAATCCAACCTCCCTGCCAAAGCAGGCTCATCTAGGGCAGGTGACACAGGAATGCGTTCAGGTGGGTTTCAAAAGTCTCCAGAGAAGGAGACCCAACAGCTTCTCTGGGCAGGTTGTTCCTTTCGCTAGCCAGAATCCCCACACAACACACCCACTGTAGAAAGAAACCTCTCAACCCCACTGCAAACAGAGTCAGCTCTTATAGAGGTGGCTTCTTGTCCCACCTCCAAGTTAATGTGGAAGGTGGGGCACCTGGTGGTGATCTCCTCATCAGTGCCCACCAAAGGCTGGCCAAACCCTGGGTGAAGACCAATCAGGAGGGTCTTTCTTGCCTGGTTGTGGCAATCATCCATATGCCAACCCTCATTTAGGGCTGGAGGTTTAAACCCCAGCACATCAGTCACCCTCACAGGAAAGAAGTTTTTCCTTATGTTGAGGTGGAACTTCCTCTGTTCCAGGTTGTGCCTGTTGCCCCTTGTCTTACCACTGGGCACCACTGAAAAGAGACCAGCTCCATCCTCTTGACACCCACCTTTCAGATATTTATAAACATTGAGAAAGTCACCTCTCAGCCTTCTCTTCTACAGGCTAGACGGACAGAGACCTCTCAGCCTTTCCTCATGAAACAGATGTTCCTGGCCCTTAATCATTCTTGTAGCCATCCATTGGACTCTCTCCAGGAGGTCCTTGTCTACAGTGAACTTCGGAGCCCAGAAATGGATACAATGCTCCAGATGGGTAGAGGGGGAGGTAAACCTCCCTTGACCTTCTGGTCACACTCTTCTTAATGCACCACAAGATACCATTGGCCTTCTTGGCCACAGGACCACATTGCTGGCTTATAGTTAACTTGTTGTCCACCAAGACTCCAAGGTCCTTCTCCACAGAGCTGCTTTCCAGCAGGTCATCCCTAACCTATACGGGTGCATGGGGTTATTCAACCCCTGGTGCAGGACCCTACACTTGTGCTATTTTGAATTCCATGAGGTTCCTCTCCATGCAGCTCTACAGCCTGTCCAGGTTTCATTAAATGGCAGTACAGCCTTCTGGTGTATCAGTCCCTCCTCTAGGTTTCTTATCATCAGCAAACTTGCTGAGGGTATACTCTGTCCTTTCATCCAGGTCATTGATGAAGATGTTGAACAGGACTTGACCCAGTACTGACCCCTGGGAAACTCCATTAGCAACAGGCCTCCAACTGGACTCTGCACCACTGATCACAACCCTCTGAGCTCATTTCATACACAACTCCTGAGGTTACCTATGAGGATGTTATGGGAGACAGTGTCAAAAGCCTTGCTGAAGTTAAGGTAGACAACATCCACTTCTCTCTCATCGTCTGCTCAGGTAGTCACACCATCACAGAAGTCTATCAGATTAGTTAAGCAAGACTTCCCCTTGCTGAATACATGCTGACTACTCCTGATAACTTTCTTTTCCTCCATGTGTTTGGAGATGACCTCCAGAATGAGCTGTTCAATCTCCTTTCCAGGGATGAAGGTGATGCTGACTGGAATGTAATTTCCTGCAACCTCCTTACCCTTTTTGAAGACTGGAGTGACACTGGCTTTCCTCCAGCCCTCAGGCACCTCTCCCATTCTCCATGATCTTTCAGAAATAATTGAGGGTGACACACAGCAACATCAACCAGCTCCCTCAGCTCTCGTGGGTCGATGGGCCCATAGATTTGTGAGTGTTCAGCTTGAATAAATGATCTCTGACTCAAGCCTCATCAGCCAGTGGAGAGCCTTCCTCCAGACCTTCTCACATACCTCCAGGGGCTAACATTCCTGAGGGCTGGTCTTAGCAGTAAAGACTGAAGCAAAGAAGGCATTCAGTAACTACACCTTCCCTGTACCCTCTGTCACCAGGACTCTCATCTCATTCCACAGTGGACCCATTTTCCCTAGTCTCCCTGACTTGGGAACCCTCTGTTCTCCCCAGTCTAGTGCTATGCCACAGAACTCACCATTGCCACTGTTGAGTTTTTTTGAGGACAATTTCAAGTGGTCTTGTGTTTTGACAACCCATCTGAACCTTGGATGAGAGTTATTCCACATATAGATACCTTAGAATCATACACCTAAATTTGGGGTTCAAATGAATCCTACTCAAGAGCCACAGACTCTGAATCTGGGACATAACCCAGTGGAGTTCCTTGGGATCCACCCAAGAGTCCTTTCTTCCCTAACAGAGGCTGCTTATGGATTCAGGAACTGAAGGAAGGAGACAATAAAATCCCAAAAGAAGATACTTGTAAGCTTATTCTGTACCCAGAATACAAGACCAAAGTGGTAATGGGAGTGTTTCTTAATATTTTACATCAGAAAAATTATCTTCTTAGTTTTATATGTTTTGGAACCAACACTGACTGTGATTTCACATGTATAGCCTGAAAATCCATGTCATCATAACACATATTACAAACAAGGTTCATTGGTGAAGGCCCAACCTTGTAAACAAGTCTTGTTTACACAAGAAGACAATTGGGCTCTTCTTTTGTTTCAGAGTTTAAATGGTCAGAGGCTGAAATCATTATTTTTGAAATGTGATGATGGGAAGACACAATGAGTACCCTTGTGAGGTTTTTACAATGGATCCTGTAAATAATGCCCACAACAGAAATGCATAGTGTCTCCAAAGAAACAATTATGATGTATTGTGTTTGAATAATGACTCATGAAGTTTTATCATCATGTTTACATAAGAAGTCATTTGAAACATTTCAAAATATGGTGTATGCGTTTTTATGATTGTCTTAAGTGTACAGAAGGGAATTGCTACAGCCTGGCTTCATAAACTTTGTAAACCTTTCTCGGCGACTGCTTTTTTGTACCCATCCTCTTCTGCTCAAGCAAAAATGTGAAGGAAACCGAACACACAAATAAAACCGTATGAAAGTAGTCCCATGTGTCTGGCTAAAACAAAAGGCAGGAAATTCTTAAAAGTTTGGTTATAAAATGAAAAAAAGCCAATAAAAAATGGCTTCCTAGTGTCCTAAGTTTGTGTGTCCATCATTATTTCAGTATCAATATTTTCTTTATATATATACACACAAATGGCATTGGTCTAAGTGCCAAGACCACATTCTTAGTCTGAGATCTGGAGCTCAAGCCCTGCTGCCACTGGCTTCTACTTCAGCACTAAAGATGGAACTGAATGAAGTCTCTAGATTTCAGCTCCTGGAAGTTTTATTTAATCTATGTCTAATCTTCAGCCGTATTCCATTTTGGAGATTTGGGTCAATGGTCATCTTTCAAGATTTACATGGTAAATCTCAATAAACTCTAGAGAAGTCAGGATGACAAAAGGCTCAGCACTTTCCCAGTGCTCCATATAAGGACCTTGTTGCCCATAGGAAGATCCAGAAAGGGGCCAAGGTGCTCACCAACCCAGACAATGCAACTTCTGTCTAGATTTCAGGCGTGTAGTCCACAGAACAGAATCCAAAACCAAGATTAGATATTTGTTTTGGAAAACATTTGAAAGGTTAAGTATCTGAGGGCATGGACTCAAAGAAAATGCAAACATTGCAGGTCAACTCAAATGATGTCACCCTATGGAGTTTAGGTACTCCGTGTCACAGCTGAAAACTGTGGCTGTTCCATTCATTTAGGACCAACAGGCCATTAGGGGCATTCAGCTGTTCTTCAAAGGTTCTTGTAAAACTGGTGAGAGGAGGATAATCCTACATAGGATTATTCCTAGTTTTACCATTTAATAAAAAAAAGACATAAAAGTTTTGTAGGGCAAAGACAAAGGCCAGAATCAGTTTGCTCCATACAGTTTTCCTTTTTTCTTATCTATTTTCACTATTTTTTTTTATCTGGCATGCACACCACCTGCCCAGCTATGTAGGCTAGGCTAAGACCCTGTGGGTAAGGTGTGTTTCCTCAGAGGTTTAAATGCCTGAGATGAAAGCAGATAATAAAAAAAAATCTTTTATTTCCTAAATGTCTTCACTTTTATTGGAACATATTCATAGTATGTTTTGGATTGGAAGGGACCTTCAAAGATCATTTAGTTCAAATTCCCCTGCCATGAGTGAAACATCTTTCACTAGATCTTGTTGCTCAAAGCCCTGTCCAACCTGACTTTGAACACTTCCAATGATGAGGCATCCACAAAGTCTCTTGAAAACCTGTTCCACTGTCTTACCACTCCCACTGTGATAAGACACTTCCCCATATGCAATCTAAGTCTACCCCTTTTCTCTTTAAAGCCATTGCCCCTTGTACTGTCACTGCAGGCCCTGGTAAAAACCCTTTCTCCATCTTATAATCTCCTTTTATATTTTGGAAAGTGGCAACAAGGTCTCCCCAGAACCTCCTGTTCTCCAGGCTACACAACCCCAGCTCTCTCAGCCTATCAAATTATGAAGCTCTGAGCACAGTTCCCAGTTCTCAGACATAAGGGAGTGACCTCACTTATCTCCAGGATGCCCATAGTGTGTAGATCAGATGGCATTGCCTGCCTGCTCAGCCTTCCTGAGAAAGGCCAGAAACAGAATATCACATGCTCTGGAAACACTTCGGACTAAACAGGAGTTTTGATTATTTTTAAATGACACTGAGGTCAGGCAGGCAATGAAAGCAAGTCTTTTAAGTCACAATTTCAATGTGGTGCTTTGAACTTCTCTGTCTTCTGTTTTAGGTAAGCTGTTTTATTGACCCTAACCTGTTGCTGATTTGTGCTGCTGCTTCTGCATTACTTACAAAGAATTACAAATAAATTCTGCACTAAGTGAACACAGCTACAGTTCGAAGTCTGTTCTAGTTCCAAAGTAGTTTGTTTTGATTTTATTTTTTTATGTGGAACATTTCTGAATTCTTCATTCTTTTTCTTTTCAGAATCTCTTTCTGACATGTATGGTTCACTTTAAAGTTTATTAATGTATTTCTCATGCAGTTGCATTCTTAAGGCAAAAAGATCAAAAGGATAGATAGGTTCAGAGCACAAGCTGTAAACTAGTTAGATTTCAAGATGATTGACAATATTTGAATCCTGTTCTGACAAACTCTACAAATTACTAAAGAAGAAGGATTCTTCACTTTACTGTTTTAAACAAATTTCTACCACAGGACTAGACATATCCTGTGGCAAAGGGAAGGGTTTGGGCTCTGCACAGCTGTGCAGCCACCATCATGTCTCACAACGCAAAAGCATGTACACCACCCTGCATATAGCTTCTTTTTCTTCCCTCCAGTAAATCCAGGTGTATGGTCCTACAACTACTCTTTTATCCCAGTTCACTTTCTATCTACTCAAACCCTGTGTGGACCCTTCCCTCCAGCCATATATTCTGATAGCTCACCAGCACAGTTAATTTGGGAACAGAAATACCACTCATGACCATATTGCTGGAGTCTGTGCACAGTGTTGGAACACATAATTAATGTTTCCTACACGATGGTAAATTTCTTGATATAGAACTTCCTTTTGCTTAATTATTAAAAACTGTTAATGTAGTGTGTCAAGACATGCAGCAGTTCATGAACAGACTGTTTTTTCAGCAGCCTGCAATTACATGCTGGCAGAGCATCCAATTTATAAATTAAAAAGAACTAGTTTATCTTCTTACGTCAATTAGTTGATCACTTCACCTGCCAGGATCTTTCATAATGGTATATTTTGTTGTCTTGAAGGAAAAGAAAAAAAATTCACAAAAACTAGAATCTTTCATCAATTTAATACTGAGTTTGTCATATTGTACTATAGAATTTTATATGGTGGTTCAAAAGGCTACACAGCTCTTAGCATTCAGTAGTAAAACCTACAGTGCTTTTTAATAATTTCTCTGAGACGCTTTTGGCTTCACGCCTTTTTAATATATAAATCTTACCTTTCAGCTTCAGTTCTCTTGCAGTATATAGATCTTTCCTGGCAACAACTAAGCAAGACAATATTTTATTTCAATGCCAGAATATTTTCCCATGGAAATCTACCCAAATATTAATTTCCTATCTATTCTTTGTCTTTATATGCACCAACCATTTGAAGACAATTACTGTGTTCCTTCTTATGCAACACTTAGTTAACTTACAATTTACATATTTTGCTCCTTTAATTTTTCTTCATAAATCTATTTCTCTCTACCCCTTAATCATGCATGTTAGTCCTCTCTGAACTCCCTCCAGTATCAAAACTTTCTGTTTATTTTTTTCAGATTCTTTGCTTTTAGAAGTTCATAATTTTAAATTTATTTGGGCTCATAATGGAAATGCCAAAAATAATACAAGAACATTTTATATAAATAATAATTAATAACAATATTTTCTACTTTTCTGTAAGTTTCAGCATATAGCAAACACCCACAGATAAAGCTAATGTATATTACAAGTTCTTCCTCCTTTTCTTTTGCAATTTGTGTTGAATTTTCATAGTGTCATACAGTGTAAATCCACTGCACTAAAAGCCAGAATGGCATTTATTTTACCTAGCATTCAGATTCTGCAATTTTCTATTCTCAATACTTAGAGCCCAGCTGGCCTATTTTAGATTGCTACATCAGAATGAGATGAATCACAGCATTGACTACAGTGGCTATAAAGACAGTCTAAGACACTCAGTACCCAAGCTCACATGAACCTATGCTATCAGAGATGTTCATACACAGACTTTTATATTTAGTCAGATGAATCCCATCCTCATAACATCTTCACATCACATTACTTAAAAAAAATGTGAGGACCAAAGGAAGTTAACTACTCAATAATATAAAATAGTTCATTCAAAGCAGGCTAGACAAAGTAATGTATTTATCTGGGAATCTCCAGGGGTTTTGATGTAAGATGCAACTTTGTGTCTAACAACCGTCTAGACAATACAGAGATGGGAAAGTTCTCAGTAATTAGATATCAAGACCCCAGACACATTAGATCTTTCTCTCAAGGAATAAAGTACTTGAGAAGTTAACATCAGAGTCAAAATTTACACAGACACATACACACAATATAATTAGAACATTAATGTAAAATTAAGACACTACCTTTGGGAAAGTCTATCTCTTAATTGACTGAAAGATGATTAAATCTTTCACGTCAGTTACTTTCACTAAATTGAAGATCTAAAGAGGATGAGAAGTATAAACAGGAGTTTGTTTTCCGAACTCCTTAAGAAAATCCAGTAAACTGATAAATTTCTTGTCAAAAACATCATGATGAAAAAAAAATGCTGGTTTTAATCAGTCCCTCCGAAAATCTTAAGGTAGGTCTTCCTTCTTAATATAACACATTGTTCCTTAGGAAAATATTTACTTCCTAGGAGTTTCTGTCACTGAATAACTTGATTTCATCTGTAACTATTTGAACTAGAGACCTTTTCAGACTCTAGGTATGGTGGGCACAAGAAAAAGAAGTGTATCAAATGTAGTCAGTGAATATTAGAATACACAAACATAGTTTGGAACAATCTTTACTTTACCTCTGCAGTGGTAACACACAGGAATTAAAATACACAAATATGGCATTCAAGTAGAGGTTTAATAAAGAGAAAAAACTGATCCTCAGTGTCAGGAATTTTTTTTTTTCTTTGCTTTTCTGCAAGGACGTAGAGTCATATACAAAATCCAAACTTTTTCAAGAGTTTTAATTATAATCATAAAAGGGCTGGCAAAAGTAAAAGTGGACTGCTTTTGAACAGGGCACAGTCAGCAGTTTACAACTGGAGCTATGTTGTCTCAAAACATAGCAATGTATACTGCAGTAAAGACAGAATAAAGTTATTTAAAAATATGTGTTGAGGATACATCAAGTACACCCAAAACTTCATTACACCTAATTCTAAATGTTCAAGAACAGTAATTGGTTAAGA